>NC_056667.1:76275000-76372500 GCF_018350195.1 Panthera tigris
ATCCAGGAGCCACAATTCTTATGATAGATAAGTTATTTGCTTGGATAGTGACAAGGAAGTTTGGGATGATTTTTTCTCTTTTTTCACTGTCAAGAAATGGATTCCGGCTCTAAGTCTGGATTTAAGTGTAAGTTTTCCATTTCAAGGGCTTCTCAAGATCTGTTCAAAAAGAGCATTAAAGGGGAGAAAGGGGTAACAAATGCTTCTAAAGCCTCCACAGAAAAGTCTGATAGATAAAAGTGTGGTTCTGAAGATGTGTTTTCCTTCCCTATGTGCTCGCTCAGCAAATGCAGGAGGAATTTATTGTTGGAAATTTGTGTAATCATTTTTATCTGATTACTTGGCAAGATGCTACATGAGCTCTAGCCTCTATTTTAGATACCCTGGTTTTATTATAAGCATGCTTCAGTTCCTCCAAATGTCTTCACGGATTTGAAGGGGCTGCTCAAGCTTTGTCACTTATTTTTAACCATATAATTTTCCAAGAGAGGAACGTTCTTGCGAAGCCTGACGTGTGATATGTGAGCACATATTGACCACTCACTCTTGGTTTAATGCTTCCTGGCAGCAACGGCACATCGGGCAAGAGTTCAAACAACACGTCTGCCTGGAGTTCAGTATCCATTTAAATCAAATTTGTCAGCTTTCCATTTTTTAATACTGTTTCTTATTTTTATTAAAATGCAAGCTAATAAATACCTGGTTACGTTTGATGGCATGCATTGATATGAACAAGCCATATTCTGAGTGGAGAGAACAAAGTGACTTGAGGGCCCCTGTTAGTACAATAATGCAATGATCTTTTTCTGGAGAGTTAATTTACGAAACACTTGCATTTACTTCCTTCTTTCCTGTTATTTCTGTCACTTATAAACCTGCACGTGGAGGCCCCAGAATATGTGTATGTATACGTGTACATATTTCCATTATGCGAGGAAGTATTTCTTTCCCCTGCTCATTTTCTCATTGGCTTCCTCCACCTTTCTCTCTCTTTTCTTAATTTTTCTTAATGTTTAATAATTTTTTTTTGAGACAGAGAGAGAGACAGAGCGTGAACAGGGGTGGGGCAGAGAGAGAGGGAGACACAGAATCTGAAGCAGGCTCCAGGCTCCGAGCTGTTAGCACAGAGCCTGACGCGGGGCTCGAACTCGTGAACCAGAAGATCATGAGTTGAAGTCGGCCGCTCAACCGATTAAGCCACCCAGGTGACCCTTCTCTTTCTTAAAACTGTAAATATTTTCAGTGGAGGACTGGTGGCTCAATTCTCCAATTATTATCAGTTTGATAGCAATCAAGGTTGTGAGCCTTCACAAATTTTGTACCTGCTAGGATTTAAGAACTATTCTCCAAAATGTTTTCTTGCAATAAAAAAGGGGGGGAGGATGACGGTGATGGTGAGGGTGAGGGTATTCAAATTTTCATATGCAGGTAGAAATATAGCTATGTATTCTAAGACATTTACTCACATACATGTACATATACCAATATAATGTATGATTTGATGTCTCAGCAAATATGTCTTCATCTGATAGGTGAGTTATCTCTTTTTACTTTGCTCATGAAGAAAACGGCAGATGAATGATCAGCTGTTGGTTATCCTTCACCATGTAGAGTGATAGATGAACAGACACTTTAATTTAGCGCCTTTGTGTTTGCTCCTAGTTTGAGACTTTTGTTTTTTATTATAGTATGCCCGCTAGAATGAAACTCCATACACTTGGGACAAATTATAATGAGACAAATTGCAAATGCAGGCATTGATGCTTTTCTCTATTTATGATACTGCAAACTGTCCCAAAAAGGGATTGTAGGAGAGACTTTGAATGTTTCATGGGTGGATTAGTAATTAATGGAACACACACACAGGTATTGGTGTCAATCCGCGTTATAGGTGCTAAAATTGACAACAGGACTTCTCCATATGAAAATTTACTGCTTTTGGAGAAAAGAAATGGCAGTTTTACTTCATTTCGCTACTCTTGCAACAGTTTCTTAGGCAAGGGGGTTTAGAACTGGATGTTACCTCTGAATAATGGTTATTATTTTTATGGTGGTAAAAATGATAGCCAATGTTGAAATCATTTCTAAAAAAATCAAGGAAAACACTTCAATAAATGTATCAAAATATAAACTTTGTGCCTAATCTTGAGTTACTGAGCAATTATTTTTTTCAGCTGCACAAAAGGCTCTTATGATCCTACCTTTCCATGTCCCAAATTTTAAGACTTGAGACCCCGTTTTATTAACTACCACCACTGCGGGCCAAAGACATGACTATCTCTTTTGTTCCTCGCTCTGGAAGGTAGCCTTCCTCTCCTCACCTACCTACCTGCTCATGGTATGTTTTCTAGCATGACATTTAATAAATTCCATCCTACTAGTCAACCCAAATATAGATATCTAGAAAATCCATTTGATTACATAAAATATGACTTATCAACCACCATTCACACACTTCCATTATTTAGTAATAGAGTTAAACCTCAGTGATGTGAATGTCTATTTTCTCTCTCCATTTAAAAATGTCACCAGCTTGGGTCACCTTGCTGGCTCAGTTGGTATAGCATGTGACTCTTGATCTTGGGATCCTGAGTTCAAGCCCCACTTTGGGTACAGAGTTTACTTAAAGAAAAAATTGGTTAAAAATGGCAATAGCTCTGGCATGGTATATGTGGTTCTTCTTAACTAAATGGGGAAGTATTCGTGTGGTAATGATCCATTTGCAACCTGATTTGGAGAGGGCTACACTAATCTTGCAAGGTCTTGGGCAAGTCATTAATTTAATGGAATTCTGTTTTCATATTAGAAAAGAAATAATTACAGGCCACATATTCATCTCACAAGTGTGCCAGACCCTGCTGTATATCTGAAGATACAATCATGAATAATACAAGTAAGGCTCTGAATTTCCAGATCTTATAGGCCAGAGAAAACACAGAAGAAAATAAATATATTACAAGGGAGTTGATAAATACAATGACTGTGGTAGTACGGAAGGCCAGAGGAACATAGAGGAGGGACATCCAACCCAGCCTGGGGTGGTATGAAGGGTTAGAGAATGCTTCTTGCAGAAGGGTATATGTAAGGCAAAGGAGGAGTAGATATTGACTAAGAAAGAGATATAGAAAGAGGAAAAGGGAAGAATGTTCTAGGCAGCAGGAAAGGCAGGGCCAAAGCCAGAGATAAGTCATGGCAAAAGCAAAAGATTAAAGGTGTTCATTTGGCCTGGGCCACAGAGTTTGAGGGACAGGTTCACGTATGAGATAAAAATAACTTTTAGGAACGCCTGGGTGGCAGTCGGTTAAGCTTCTGACTCTTGATCTTGGCTCAGGTCATGATCTCACAGTTTGTGAGTTTGAGCCCCACATTGGGCTCTGTGCTGACGGTGCAGTCTGTCTGGGACTCTCTCTCCTTCTCTCTCTGCCCCTCCCCTACTTGTGCTTTCTCTCTCTCTCAAAATAAAGAAACTTAATTTTAAAAATTAAAAAAACAGAACTTTCTAATATTAGAGTATAGTTGTTTAAAAATAAGTACTTGGTACAACTAGTCTTGATTGTGTACATATGACTTATTAGTAATGATGGAGCCAACTGAAAAGATTCTAGGATGCTTCTTATTGCACAGCACTATGCCCAAAGCTGCAGATAACATAAATGTGGATAAAACACATCCATATTTTCAAACAAGTTTGCAATCTAGCAGAGGAGATAAGCAGGTAAACACTCAGTAATATGGAACTGAATGAAGTGGGTCCTCTGGTAGAAATATCAAAAAAGTGCTGTCGAAGACCAGAGAAATGATGAATTGATCTAGGGGTGGGGAGTGGAACTTAATAAAGACAGTTGTTGCTGAGCTGGACATTGAAGGATGGCTAAGAGCGATCCCGGTTTCATTTTCATATATCTAAATGAGCATATATTAAGTTATCCAACAACAGAAAAGAGGTATCATAATCTTCCTCCTGGATAAGTGCATTATAACAATAACATATATGCACATTTATTTCTTTGTTGATTTTTTCTTATTATTAAACATAAAAGATCTTCCACATCATATAAAGTGTAAAAATAAGCTAGCAAAATAAATGAGAGCCATAAAACTGGAAAAGATCTTAGATCATACAGCTGCCTTTTATTTTTTAATTTTTTTTAACATTTATTCATTTTTGAGAGACAGAGACAGAGTGTGAGTGGGGGGAGGGCAGAGAGAGAGAGGGAGACAGAGAATCGGAAGCAGGCTCCAGGCTCTGAGCTGTCAGCACAGAGCCCCACGCATCGCTTGAATTCATGAACCGCGAGATCATGACCTGAGCTGAAGTCAGACGCTTAACCAACTGAGCCACCCAGGCGTCCCTGCCTTTTTTTTTTTAAGTGTTTATTTATTTATTTTGAGAAAGAGAGTGCAAGCGGGGGAGGAGCAGAGAGAATCCCAAGCAGGCTCCGCACTGTCAGTGCAGAGCCCGACATGGGACTCTATCTCACAAACTCTGAGATCATGACCTGAGCAGAAACCGAGAGTAGGACGCTTAACCAACTGAGCCACCCACGTGCCCTCTTTTATTGTTTTTTGATACATAAGTCTCAAGTCCAGAAAGTTAAGAGACCTGCCCAAGATCACAGAAACAGTTTAAAAGTGGAGACAAGACTTCTAGACGACCAGTATTCCTACCGCACTCAGGTGTCTCCCTCAGTAAGAAATCCATTAGCATTAAATAAACAAAACTAGTTTACCACAGGAAGATATGAGACAATTTTTATAGGCAGTATATTATTTTATATACATGTTGATTTTGAACTAATTTGTTCATCAACATTTCAAACGTTAAAATTTATAAGTAATAAGTTAAACAAATATTTTAGAGCAAATTAAAAATAAGATTGCCATGAAAACTTGAAGAAATGTGATAATATTCATAGCAAATTGTTAAAAGGAGAACACATAAGTATCGTATGTTGGTTGTAACTTAATGATATAGTCCCATATGCACAGAGGAAAAAGTCACCAAAGATATATTTAATACCCTGCCTCTTTCCAGAATGTTTATAAATATTATTGCCAAATCAATTAATGTGTTCTGGCTATATAAAATACTAAAGAAATAAAGAGAATTCACCAGTCTAGGCCTGTTTTTCAAATTTTCTATAGCAGTTACTCACCATAACTGAGACAAAATAATGAATCACTGTAGTTTATGATTCAGAACAGATGAGTGATATAGTGGAGACTTTCATATAACACGTAATTGTATTATACAAACCAAAGATGATCCTGGCATTCTTTCTATTCTCTCTTCTTCATGATTGAAAAATGATGACTTCTCCCTACTAGGCTTGCTGGCCTCTTAACGTTTTAGAACACACCCATTCAGAGTTGTCTATATGGTCCTAAACCATCACAACACTCTTCCTTACAGTGGGAGGGCCTGGCCCTCAACTCTATCACCCTAAGGCCTTCTTCACCATCTGTGCAACACAGAGATTTTTCTTGATTCACTTTTTCCTCCCATCCCATGTCCAATCCAGTCATAAGCTTTGTCAGCACTAACTCCAAAATAGATGTTGAATCTGAAAAACACCTAACCCCTTCCTCAGCTAGGAACTAAGTCTGAGTCCTCAGCGGCCCTCACCTGGAACATTGCAACAATCTGTTAGGCGCTCTTGCCTCTCAAAACTGCATCCTTCACATGGGGCCAGAGTAAGGCCACAACCCTGCCCACACCTCCCAGCACGTTTCCATACACCGAGGACAGCCTCCAAAGTCCTTACCCTGGCTAAAAGGCCCTAGTAATTTGGACCTCACCTATTTCCCAAGCCTCCCCTCCCTCCTTCTCCTTCCCTACTTTTGGCCCTCTGGCCTTGTTTTTGTTCCCAGAACAAGCAACCCTTCTTAAGATATGTTTCCCCTGGGTCTTTGCATGGCCACACCTTTCCCTCAGTCTTCCCTCAAGTGTGTACCTCTTCAGAGAAGCCTCTTCCTTCTCTGGCTGAAGGATCACCTCTGCTTCCTCTTTCCTGGCACCCTCCTTCGTCTTCCCTATGATACTTCTAAGTAACTAAAATTATCTTCTCCATTTCTTTTTAACGTGTGTAGTCTCTGTCTTCCCTGACTATTCCACAAGGACAGAGACTTGTCTGTCTTTTCACCACTCTATTCCCGACTCACCAACTGACTGCTAAGCCCTTGTAAAAGTTCTTTCCCACGTCCCCTTCTATGAACACTTTTGTGTTCTCTAGTGTAGCTGAAAGAGTGGAATTTGACGTGAGAAGATAGAGTTTTGCCCGTATGATACTCTTTAAGATAGAGAAGAAACTGAGGGTTGATGGTGGCGGTGGGGGGGGGGGGTGCAGGGACGGACTAAATGGGTGATGGGAACTAAGGAGGACACTTCTTGTGTTGAGCACTGGGTGTTATATGTAAGTGATGAATCACTAAATTCTACTCCTGAAAACATTATATTATATGTTAACTAACTAGAATTTAAATAAACATTTGAAGGAAAAAAGAGACGAGAGAATTGACCCTATTCCTGGCTGTGGGAAAGTGTTCTCACTTGCAAACCCAGGCAGAATTCTTACATGAGGAGGCTGTTGTGAAGTTTAAATGAGGTAATGAATGCAAAACACAATGCTTACAGAAACTGGCACATGGCAAACAGGAGTTGTCATTAATAATATTTTTGCTCAGCATACACAGTGGTCCGAGTCAGTAAGTGTGAGTTCTGCTTCCTTTTCTCTTTCCTTCTTTTTTCCTCTTAAATCACTTACTTATATATTTTCTCATTTTCAAAGGCATCTGCACTAACTCTGGGGTTTTCCATGCAAAACCAGAATACGGGAGACCAACAGATGCTTCCTCGTTGATTCGTGTCACCTCGTCTCTCATTACTGTCACTGTGCTCCTGAGTCTTGGTTACCAGGACCGCTGCTGCTCTCCTCCCACAGACTGCAGATCAGAGCTGATTGTGCTTTGGCAAAACTTTAAAATACGTCTCCCATTTTCTGTGATAGTGAACAGCAGACAACATGGTCAAGTGTGGACACTTCTCCTGCTGCTCCTCTGTTCTTCCCCAAGCTCATCGTACGGACTGAGTTGGAATCCAATGTTTTAACCCCTAAGGACCATGGCTTCTTCTCCCTCCATCGACATAACAGCCTACTCCAGTTGAAGGCTTGATCAAGGGCATATTGCTCAGTGTGGAACTTCTGTGTGGTGAAACTTGATTTGTAAAGATTTTCCACTACTCTTGGATCATACGTTTAGCCATGGATGGAAGTAAGGCAATGCAAAAGTAAGCATGCACAGGACGTTAGTTTCAGGATTTCCACCAGTAGGCTCACTGTTTTATGATGTGTGAGTGATTTAGTAGAGAGGTGTGCAAATTTTGTAGAGCAAATGAATTCCATACTGACCTGCTCAGTGTAAGGTAAGGTGTCACTACTGCTGTTTATGTAAACCATGAAATGCTTAGTGAGTCCAGCCTCACACCTTTAAAACACGTGATTGATTTTGGGGCGCCAGGGCGGCTCAGTCGGGTGAGCATCCAACTTTGGCTCAGGTCATGATCTCGCGGTCCATGAGTTCGAGCTCCGTGTCCGGCTCCGTGCTGACGGTTCAGAGCCTGGAGGCCACTTCGGATTCTGTGTCTCCCTCTCTCTCTGCCCTTCCCCTGCTCGTGCTCTGTTTCTGTCTCAAAAATAAATAAATGTTAAAAATTTTTTTAAAAAAAGTGATTGATTTTGTTTCATTTCATTTTTGTTAAGACGATACCTCTATCAGCATTAATTTTGCTAAATTGCAGCAATTTATTTGTATGCCAGTTCTGAGGGGTAGTACTGTACATTAATCATTTCTGTAAACCTAGCATATAACTGACACACATAAGTGCCAGTTACAGTAAATATTGGTTGAACCAATGAAAATATATATGCCTTGGCTGTATTTATATGACTATATTTACCAGACGTATCTCTGGCTGATTCAGTAGCATTAAAGACTGATCTGTATCATTATACTGAAAAAATCAAGGGGACTTAAAATACATCTATTTCTGTTCACCGATTCCTCACATCTGTATGGTATGCAGCCATTATAAAGCCCTTCCACATAAACTCCTCCAATCCTTAGAATGATAGTGGGAGGTGGCAATCTAAGTCTCAGGGCTACAGATTACATGGTTCCAAAGGCCAAGTACCATAAAAGAGTGACACCTTCTGAGAAGATGGGCCTAAATCTGACACTTACCCCTGAGTCAGCTTTTAAGAAAAATCATAGGAATTTAGAGACTTTCATTTTGTTGTTACTTTAAACAATTTTTAGAGACCTTTACTTTTGTTTTTCTGTTAGTGAGGAGAAATGAAATCAACAGGCTGGTTATTTGTTCTATTTTGCTCACGTCCTAGACTCAACATATCTTACAGTTGAAATATTTCATCCATCCCAAAAAGGCTCTTTCAGCTTTTGTCTGGATGCTCAGTTCTAAGGACAGGAGCATCTTATTTTATTGAGATAACATCTCCATCTAGTCACTTGCCTCTGTTGGTCCCAGTTCTTTCCTTCATCAGCACAGACACTCGGTTCTTCTACAGCTTTTGGTACAGGCTGGTGTCCAGGGTCCTCACTGTACAATGAGTGGATACAAGCTCAGGTTCCGGCATCAGGGCTTGTTACGTGACCTCAGTCACTCCTTATGTGACTAAAGTACATGACCAGGAGGATTAAAACTAACAACCCATGTGACATGCTTAGCAGAATACTCAATAAATTATTTTCTTAAATTATATTTTATTACCATGATTAATCCTGGTCACCCTATGAATATTCTCTAGTTTGTCAACATGCCTTTTATAATTCAGCCCCCAAAGTCAGACAAAATGTTTCAGATGTAAGCCAGACGTTTAGTAATCAATGAATTTGATTAATGTTCTCCTAGAACTTGGCAGAAGAGCACATTTCTTTCTATACAATAAACAAACCATGTGCATAACTATCATGACTAGATCCATATATGTAAATAAAGACATGAATGTCTAACTTTGAACAAGTTATTTTATTCCAGTTTTAAAGAGAAATATTTGACCTACATCATTGTATAAGCTTAGGTGTACAGCATGATAGTTTGATTTATACACATTGTGAAAGGACCAGCTAAATCTTCTCATATAGATACAATAAAAACAAAAAAGAAGAAAACAGGAAAAAATTTCCTTATGATGAGAACTATTAGCATTTACCTTCCTAAGTGTCTTACATATCATACAGCAGTGTTAGGTACAGTTGCTACATTGTAATTACGATCCTTATTTATCTTATCACTGGAAGTGTGTACTTTTGGACCACCTTCTTCCATTTCCCTGTCTCCCCACCCCCTGCCTCTGGCAGCCACAAGTCTAATCTCTTTTTCTATGGGTTTGGTTTTTATCATTTTGTTTTGCATTAGATTTCACACACAAGTGAGATCATACAGTACTTCTTTTTCTGTCTGACTTATTTCACTTACCGTGATGCTCTCAAGATCCGTTCATGTTGTTGCAAATGATAGATTTTCCTCATTTTTTATGGCCAAATAATATTCCATTGTGTATATCTATAAACTACAATTTCTTTATCCATTCATCCATTGATAGACACTTAGGCTGTTTCTATGTCTTGGCTACTGGAAATAATGTTGCTATTACAATAGGAATACAGATATCTTTTCAAGTTAGTGCTTTTGTTTCCTTTGTATATGTTCTCAGAAGTAGAAGTGATGGATCATATGGACCTCTATTTTTAATTTTTTGAGGAACCTCCATACTGTTTTCCATAGTAGCTGTACCAACTTACATTCCCACCAATAATGACCAAGAGGTCCCTTTTCTCCACATCAGCATTTATCTTTTGTCTTTAAAAAAAAAAAAACACATTTATTTATTTTTGAGAGAGTGCAAGTGGAGGAGGGGTAGAGAGAGGGGGACAGAGGATCCGAAGTGGCATCTGCACTAACAGCAGTGAGCCCAATGTGGGGCTTGAACTTACGAACATGAGATCATGACCTGAGCCAAAGTTGGATGCTCAACCAAATTTTGCCCCATCTTTTGTCTTTTTAATAATGGTCAGGCATAAGGTGATATCTCAGTGTGGTTTTAATTTGCATTTTCATAGTGACTAGTGATGTCTAGCATCTTTTCAGCCTTTTGTATTTCTTGGGAGAGATGTCTATCCAGGTCCTTTGCATATTTTTTAATTGGGTTACTTGTGGGTGTTTTTAAAATTTTTTTTATTAGTTTATTTATTTTTTGAGAGAGAGAGAGAGAGCAGGGGAGGAGCAGAGAGAGAGAGAGGGAGAGAGAAAATCCCAAGCAGGCTCTATGCTGTCAGCGCAGAGCCCGGTGCAGGGCTGAAACCATGAATCCTGAGGTCACGACTGAGCCAAAATCAAGAGTCAGATGCTAAACAGACTGAGCCACCCAGGCACCCCTTTTGTTTTTTGAAAGAAATAGGATAGAATATTTTTTATTAAGTTTTAATTTTAATTCCGGTAAAGTCAACATATGGTGTTCTATTAGTTTCGGGTGTGCAATATGTGATTCAACAATTCCATATATCACCCGGTGCTCATCATGACAAGTGCACTCTTTAATCCTCATCACCTGTATCACCCATCCCCCACCCACCTCCTTTCTGGCAACCATCAGTTTGTCTTTATAGTTAAGAGTCTGTTTCTTGGTTTGTCTCTTTCTTTTTCCTTCGCTCATCTGTTTTGTTTCTTAAATTCCACATATGAGTGAAATCATATACTGTTTGTTTTTCTCTGACTTATTTCACTTAGCATTATACTCTCTGGCTCCATCCATGTCCTTGCAAATGGCAAGATTTCATTCTTTTTTTTTTCATGTTTATATATATTTGAGAGAGAGAGAGAGAGAGAGTGAGAGAGCAGGGAAGGGGCAAAGAGAGAGACAGACAGAATCTGAAGCAGGCTCAAGGCTCTGAGCTGTCAGGACAGAGCCTGATGTGGGGCTCTAATTCACGAGCCATGAGATCATGACCTGAGACGATGTCGGCCATTCAACCGACTGAGCCACCCAGGTGCCCCTAGATTTCATTCTTTTTTATGGCTAAGTAATATTCCATTATATATATATATATATATATATATATATATACCACATCTTTATCTATTCATCGATCAATGGACACTTGAGATGCTTCTAGTGGTATTTTTCCCTATTGAATTGTATTAGTTCTTTATATATTTTGGATATTGGCCCCTTACCAGATATATGGCTTGCAAATATTTTTTCCCATCCCATAGTCTGTCCTTTTACTTAGTTGGTGGTGTCTTTTGCTTTGTAGAAGCTTTTTAGTTTGCTGTCGTCTCACTTGTTCTTTTTTTGTTTTGCTTCTTGTGCTTTCAGTGTCCTAGCCAAAAAGCCATTACCAACACACTCGTCAAGGAGTTTTATTCCTATGTTGTCTTCTAGGAGTTTCATGGTTTCAGGTCTTACATTTAAGTCTTTAAACTACTTTGGGTTAATTTTTGTGAGTGATGTGAGGTATGGGTACAGTTTCGTTCTTTTACATTAAACTATCCAACTATCCCAGCACCATTTACTGAAGAGACGGTCTTTCCTCCACTGAGTATTCTTGGCTTCCCTATCATATATTAGTTAACTGTATTTGCTTCAGTTTACTTCTAGGCTCTCAATTCTGACCCACTGGTCTATTAGTCTGTCTTTAATACTGTTTTGATAACTATAGCATTATAGTATAGCTTGAAATCAGGAAGTGTAATACCTCCTGGTTTATTTGTCCTTCTCAGGATTTCTTTGGCTGTTCAATGTCTTTTGTGGTTGCATATAAATTTTAGGAATTTTTTTCTACTTCTGTAAAAAATGTCATTGAAATTTTTGTAGAGATTGTATCTCCAATATATACAATAAGATATGTATCTAATATACAATAAGAATCTATAGATAGCTTTTGGTAGTATGGACATTTTAGCAATATTATTACTTCCAATCCATGAACATCAGCTACTTTTCCACTTACTCATGTCTTCTTCAATTTATTTCATCAAAGTCTTGTAGTTTTCAGATTAGAAATCTTTCACCTCCTAAGTAAAATTTATTCCTAAGTATTTCATTGCTTTGATGCTATTGTAAATGGGATTAATTTATTTATTCCACTTTAAGAAATTTCATTGTTAGTGTATGGAAACACTACCGATTTTTGTATGTTAATTTTGCATCCTACAATTTTACTGCACTCACTGATTAGATCTAATGGTTTCTTAGAGCAAGTTATTTTAAGGATTTGTTTCCTAAGGAGATATAAGACTATGTGGTTTGACTGATACTTATAAAGCTGCACGAATTCTTACCCCAAATGTAAGCAAAAGACCTGCTCACACCAACCAAAGCTGTTCCCTCATTTCAGCAGTGGATGCTCCCCAGCAACAAAATTGAGTGCTGGAACACAGGAGGGAGTATACTGGGAGATGTAATCTCATTATCAATAGCTGACATATTATGAGGACAGTGGCCTACTGTTTTAATATAGCAGCACACTAGGCTGTTTTTCAAATACATTGTCTTCAGCCCGAAATTACCTATTGGAAAAATTCATAGGTCCTGCTATTGTTATGATGCTGTGCTATGGACTAAAAGCTTTTCTTTACTCAGGTAGGAGCCAAAACAAATAAGCAAAAGTCAATAGCCGCCCCCCCATTTCCTACTCCCTTTCTTCCAATAACTTAGAAATGGAAATCAATGCCTTTCTGTCTCTTCACAGAGTCTCGTGAACATACATGGACAGATGCAAGGAGAGATTATGCAGCTAAGTGATTAGATGCACATAAAAAGATAGATGGTTAGATAGAGGGGAGATCGGTAGGAGAGAGAGGTAGATAAATGATACATAGATAGATGATAGGTGATACATAGGTAGATATGATAGAATGAGAGGTGGAGGGTGCTATCATAGAAAACAACCCAGGCTGGGTGTCAGGATACTTGAATTCTAGTCTTGACTCCGCCATTAACTTGCTCGTGACTTCACTTAGTCCTTCATTGATTGTTGCAATACATTAGGGGTGTGGCAACCAGCATCTTGGGCGATATTGGTAGGTCTTAAACCTTTAAGAAATAGCTCTGTAAATCCATCATTGCTGCCCTGTCACCATTCCTCCCTGTCAATAGTTTGGCAGGATTCTCAGTAGAAGGCATACTATTACTAGCCACATCTCCCAACCATACTCTCAGAGATACCCATTTCCAGAAATGAGAGGGGGTTTGGGGTATCGGGGACCAAATGATGTCTAAGTTCTAAATTCTATGATTCACCTACCATACATAAACATAGCCTCTTAAAATTTGCCACTCAGAATATATTTCCTATGAACACAATCCTTTCTATGAACACTAATTTTTCTAAAGTCTGAGGAGCAGGCCTGCTTTTGCAGCTACCTGGTTTTCTTTGGCCCAGACCAATTGAAAGTGCTCAAATCTTAGGCAAAATGATGACATGTGAAAATTTACATATAGCTTGCTTCAGCTTTCCCTTTCTGTGCTATATTTCCCGCAGGGACAAAGGCTCTTGGAAGGGCCTGATAACTTCCTGCTCTTTTAACTCCTAACTCCAGAATAAGAGAGAGCCTGATAATTAGTAAGTATACGTTATAAAATCCTACATCATTATGGCAGGAAGGGGCTTACAGATTTTGCTGGAGTGTCTGTTGACAACTCGGCTTCACCACTACCTCTTCCAGCCAGGAACTATCTTTCCCTAGATCCTCTTCCCCATATGGTCCTGGCCAGAGTCAGCATCTCTTTCATTAAAGATCCTCCTGTGAGG
Organism: Panthera tigris; assembly: GCF_018350195.1. Lineage (NCBI taxonomy): Eukaryota > Metazoa > Chordata > Mammalia > Carnivora > Felidae > Panthera > Panthera tigris. Next base: position 76,288,834 of record NC_056667.1, read on the forward strand.
GGTGCCTGGGTGGCTCAGTAGGTTAAGCGTCCAACCTTGGCTCAGGTCATGATCTTGTGGTCCATGAGTTCAAGCCCCACATGGGGCTCTGTGCTGACAACTCAGAGCCTGGAGGCTGCTTCGGATTCTGTGTCTCCGTCTCTCTTTGCCCCTCTCTCTGCTCCTCCCCTGCTCCTCCCCTGTCTCTCTCTCTCTCTGTCTCTCAAAAATAAACAAACATCAAAAAAAAGTTTAAGAAATACTCCTGTGAGAATTGAAAGGCTGAAGGGGAGAGGCCATAATTCTCAGGCTGTAGTTGGGTCAGATGCATGGGTAGATGTGAGGTTCTAAAGAATCACCAGGTGACATTCTAAAGAATTACCTCAATCAGTGCTACAGACTGAGAGAGGACAGGAGCTTTCCAGAGGTTCTTAAAATTTACACACTACTGAATCACCTGCTTTAGTAAGGCATGCTGAGGTCATTGTTGGGAGCTTCCCTGATCTTGGTTCCCCTAGCTCTTCCAGTGGTTGGTTATGCCTCTAATTCCCTGCATTGAAAGTCTTCGTATTTGAAATACACAGTTCCTTCTGTTGTCCTGCCCAAAGCTGGACCCCCTAAGCATCACCTGATTCAACCATTTATGGGCATGTGAGTCCACTTGGTGACATATCTGATGAGTTGGCACTCAGCTTATTCTTAAACACTTAAAGCAATATGGCAATTGCTTGCTTTGGAAACAGCCCATTTCATTAAAGAATTGCCCAAATTGTTAGAAGGCATATCATAGTGTAAAATAGAATGAGCACAGATGTTTTTTAATCAGAAAAGACTAGCTTTGTATCCTGTTTGCCACTTACAAACACTGGGTAAGCTGCAAAACTTCTCAGCCTGTTTTCTCTTCTGTACAGGGAAGGCAGTAATTGTACCTGCTTTTCAGGGTTGTTGTAAGGACTAAATGAGATCAGGTTTATAAGCCATCTTTTCCTTATACTAACCACAAATTGGCATTCGTATAACTTTCTCTCTTTGGGCCTAATTCTGTCATCTGGAGTCACACAGGCAGGGCCCCAGCTGGCCCACAGAGCACCTTTTGTCAGAATGAAAAGCTGACTCAGCCTGGCATTGGGGCATACGGTTTGGTGAGCAAAGCAAGCACTGGAATTCAGCCCCCACTGCCCCTCAGCTGAGCACCCTTGTGCTGAACAACTATCTACAGGGTCACTGCAGGCAGATTAAATATAATCTCTCATGAAAATCCTTCATAGATTTGAAGACTTCTCTCAGTTCCTCAACTCACTTTTCCTCTCCTGTCTAGACCAAACATGACCAACTGGGTGAGGACTGCTCCAGAGTGAAAGAAGAGTGCACTCTTCATTAATGAATGATTCAGCCAGAGGATGGATACACTGGAAGATTAATTAGACCAACTAAGAGTCATTCACACTAAGGTGTCCCCTTAATCGCCTATTTACATTTTTTAAATGTTTTTATTTATTTTTGAGACAGAAAGAGACAGAGCATGAGCAGAGGAGGGGCAGAGAGAGAGGGAGACACAGAATCTGAAGCAGGCTCCAGGCTCTGAGCTGTCAGCACAGAGCCTGACGTGAGTCTTGAACTCACAGACTGTGAGATCATGACCTGAGCTGAAGCTGGATGCTTAACGGACTGAGGCACCCAGGTGCCCCGCCTATTTACAATTTTAAATGTTTCTGTAGAGGTTTACCTCTTGCTGAAGACTGTCGGACATCAGTGACAATGTGGGGAGGGGTGTTTATGAGAGAGGGGAAGGTATGAAGATTCCTCACTTGGCCTGCCTGGCTACACCTAAGGGCCTCTCTGGTGTCACCCTGTAGGACAACTAGCCAGGAGAGAATGGGGCCCATGCTCAATATCTACTTTCCCTCCAGCCGACCCATTTCAACATTTGATGGGCCCAAGGCAAGAGAATAAATGGAAGCCAATAGATCATATGTCTGAATATTAAGAAATTATAAATAAAGCTAAAAACTGTTAAATGAAATATGTTCTATCTTCTTACCTGACACATAAATATTCATAATGACAAAATTGAAAAAATGTGTGTAAAGCTATTTTTTTTTATATGACTGACAGCAAAGTATCAACGATGACTGAATTAATTATTGTGCATGTCTGGGTGTTCTGTTGAGGAGCCGGTGATCCTTGGATGAGTAATAAAGACATACATAATTCATTATTTTATATTCTTACATAAAATTAATTGGTCTTGCCTTCATTTTAGCCAAATTATGAATTATATTACTGTAACCAAGATTTTCATGTGTTCTATTGACAGCAATGACAAAAATAACCAATATTTCTTTTTATTTTTTAATTTTTTTTTAAACGTTTATTTATTTTTGAGACAGAGACAGAGCATGAACGGGGGAGGGTCAGAGAGAGGGAGACACAGAATCTGAAACAGGCTCCAGGCTCTGAGCTGTCAGCACAGAGCCCGACGCGGGGCTCGAACTCACGGACCGCGAGATCATGACCTGAGCCAAAGTCGGCCGCCCAACCGACTGAGCCACCCAGGCACCCCTAACCAATATTTCTTAAGTCATTATAGTTCATACGTGTAATATATATTTTTTCATTAATTTTAATTTAGAGAAATTTCACTCTGCTAAGGCAGGAGCAATGAGAATTGTCAATAAAATTCTTAAACCAATACTTAAGTTAGGAAATGAACTTTACCACATGAATTTTACATATATTAAAAACTGTAATGCAGTCACATGTGGCAAAGTAGCACTTTTGTACAAAATATAAACTAATTTAATAGCAAATGCATTGCTATTATTTTTAACATGAATATGTTAAAGGAATATCTTTTCAAGGAATATCTAGATATACACAGTATTTCTTACATTCTTATTTTACATTTTGTAACTGGAAAGGAAACAAAACTTATTAGAACATTACATAACTTATTCAAATCTCTCCTCAGTTAAGACTATACCCTCATCTGTAATGGCCAGAAATGTAGTCTCCATTAAGATTAGAAATTATTGAGAATTGTTTATACGTGAATCATCTCCTTGGTTTCAATCCAAATTTTTACATTATTTAAATAAAGCTCAATATTAATTTTTGGAAAATTTAATTGTCTTATTAAACATTTTCATAGAAGTAAAACTACTTGCAATTCTAGCTTCTAGCCTTCCTTGGGAGCCATCTAGTTACCAATATAAAGAATAGGTACCACGTGTCCCAGAGGCTACATCTAGACTAACAACTACCATTTTAGGAGTGATACGGATCATTGTAAAATGTTCCTTTCCTCCTCTGTGGAACTGTAGCAAATACTGTACAGATTCTTGAGTACCTGGAACCAGGTTGGAACAAAGAGAGAAGCAAGACGCTGGATGCTTGGTGCTACTGGGGAATGATACTTTATTATGCAAAAATCTAATACATTCACACTGTCTGAGAGAGAAAGAACTTGACAAGTTAATTTGTTTTTTTCTCTTACCTCAGTGCTTCTGCCAATCAGATTCTCCCTGTATTTCAGGGCACTCTCTGCCTTCTGCATAGATGGTACCACAATCCACAGACCCTTGTGGCTCCAGACACTGTTTAAGGGACAAAGGACAAGAGATGAAGTGATGCATTTTCCTGGGTCTGGAACTGTGTTAGTCACGAGAGTAGGTCACCCCGTGTCAGTGCTAATCACTAACCCTGTGTGTCAGGGGTGTCTGCATGCTCTTTTATTTAAAAAATAATTTTTTTTAATTAATTTATTTTGAGATGGTGGCGGGGTGGGGGGAGAAAGTGTGCACACACAAGCAGGGAGGGGCAGACAGAGAGGGAGAGAGAATCTCAAGCAGGTTGTGTGCTGCCAGTGCTACAGCCCTACACCGGGCCCAACCCCAGGAACCCCAGGACCCCATGACCTGAGCTGAAATCGAGAATTGATGCTTAACCAACTGAGCCACCCGGCACCCCTCTGTGTGCTCTTTAATACGTATGTTTTTGTGTGTTTGTGATCTGTGGAGCCCCCAAGGGTAGAACTGTTAGGAAGCTTCCCTCTACTCCATGGAGGTCTGAGTCTAGCACAGGGAGCCTATCTACACTGTAACCCAGGCTATGTGCCCCTGGGCATTTTTTTGTCTGAAGGGACCAGGTTTGGTCTCTTCACTCACCTTCTGCTCAAGTCTTTTACACACATCCTTTTGTTTGGAGGGTCTTTGAAGGGTTTGAAGGGTTTGGAGGGTTAATAATTATTGTTTTTGAATGACATTACATCCCCCCCTCACCTTTTTGAAGTTTATTTATTTTGTGAGAGAGATAGGGACAGAAAGAATCCCAAGCAGGGTCTGCACTGTCAGCACAGAGCCCAACATGGGGCTCCATCTCACAAACTGTAAGATCATGATCTGAGCTGAAATGATCTTAGACACCTAAGCAACTGGGCCACCCAGGTGTCCCTACATCCCCCTTTTTAATATCCTAGAATGAACCCCTCTGGTTTCAAAGTTTCTGACAAAAATTTGCCTCTCCATTAAGGGGGATTTTTACTGTAATTTACAAACTATACCTTGGACACCTATCTTTTCTAGAGAAGGGCACAGATACACTTCCTTTAGGACAAACTCTCTGCTTCCCGCAGTCCAAGAATTGAGGAAATTTTCAGTAAACAGGAATTCTCATTTCTTGCTTTTGTTTTTAAGAATTTACTGTTACGATATACTGTTTTGCGTGCCATGAGTCTACTGATCTCAATGAAGCTGTCAATATTACGTTACAATTTAATACCATCAAAAGTACTTAAGAGTAGTCAAGAAAATGTGAGTAAACTGCTTATAACAGTGCTTAGCATGAAGTAAGTGCTTAATACATGATAGCTGTTTTATTAGGATTACTGTGCTTGCAAATTTAGATATGGCTTCCCATGCACCTCTACACAAATTCTCTTCTATCATTACTCCCGTCACATTGTAAGGTATACAGAGCAAATATCTCCCTTCTACAGATAGTGGAACTGAGGGTCAGAGACCTAAAGCTATTGGAAGGTCCCACACTTGAGCAAAGTAGATGACAGCCAGAGTTCTCTAATTCTTACTGGCCACCCAGAAGCAGTGGCATCTTTTGCCCAGATAACTAAAATCACTTTTTTCTTCTTTTCACCAAAATAAGAGCTGCAGTAGCCCCCAAACAGAAAACCACCTTGAACCTCACACACACATAACATTGGCAACATCTTCAAAATTCTGAGTATGGATTTCAATAGATTGAAGTTGCATTTACAGAACACAAGAGTCCAAGTTTCCTACTTAAGGGAAGTGTAGGTCACATCTGTGCCTGCCCTCTGAGGGTAATGCCAATGGGTCACTGATCCACATGGAATGTAATTGGCAGACAGAGTTCCCATGGAAGTTCCCCAAATCAAAGTTGGCACATAGCTAAGATCTGCTGAAGACTTGGCTTTACTTTTTTGGTGCCCTCAATGATGTACTTTTCCTCTGTCTTCCCTTCATATGTTCTCTTCGTTTTCATGAAGGTTCTCATTAGGAGGAATGAAACGCCTTTCTTCTGGTATTAGTCATTCCCCACTGACGTTGCCCCCCTCCCAACTTCTCCTTTCCATGTACTTCTGTTGCACGTATCGTCTCTACTACAATAGTTAGCTTTGCAGTATGTATCTTCAGACAACAAATTAGGCTTCTATCCACAATTAGATTTTCAGGAATGTAAGGGAAAAGGTTTTATACACACACACATTTATGTCCCTCATCATCTCTAGCATAATGCTGAACAAAGATAGGGTTCAATTCTATTTGTCAATTGATAGATTAAACCAGAAATTCTCAAACTTTCTGGTGTCATAACCCTTTCACACTCTTAAAAATTATTGAGGATCTAAAGAGATGTTGTTTATAGGATTATAGCTATCCACCACTTACCATATTAAAAATTAAACTGAGAAAATTCTAAAATATCACTGTGAAATAAGACAACATACAGTGTATTTTTTGTTGTGTTTCTGCATAGATGCAAGGAAAACCTTAGGATTGCAAAATAATAGTTCATTGGATAATACTGAGGTTACAGAGACTATACCAGGTATAGTTGAAGATAACTACTTAAAGCACAGAAGTACTGAGAACAACCGAGTTGATCTCAGAAAATGCATGTGTTTATAGCCTAAATTTTACTACCTTAGAAAATTCTAGAAAACACAAGATTACATAAGCATACATTCCATAAATTGGCAGAAGAACAATATTACCCCATATCATGCCCATTCCCCATGTCTTTGTAAAACTCCACTTACACACATAAGAGAATGAGTGAAACAGGCAAAAAATTATTTCAGTAGTATTGTAAAAAGAAAAAAAGTTTTGGCTCCATGGATCCCCTGAAAGAGTCTTGGGGACCCCTGGGTGTCCCAAGACCAGTTAGTTAAATTATAATCTTGGTTAATTAGACCGCTTAAAGATGCTCATTCCACAAAATTACTACTAGAAAAATATAGGACAATTAGACTCTATATTCTAGTGACTGGCATTTGTATTAGTTACTTAGTGCTGAAATTAGTTGACCATCTATTTGTATTAATCATTTAATTACCCCTAAACTTAATGGCTTAACCCCATAAACATTTATTATCTCACGGTTTCTGTGGATCAGGAATGTGGCAGCTGTTCAGCTGGGTGTCTATGACTCAAGGTGTCTAATGAGGCCCAGGGCCATGGTCTCATATGAAGGATCAATTTGCAGGGAATCTTCTCCCAAGCTTACTTATGTGGTTGTTGGCAGGATTCAGTTTCTCACAGACTATTGCATGGAAGCCTCAGTTTCTCACTGTTGCCTGCAGAATCCTTGACACATGGACGTCTCTATAGGGCAGCTCACAGTGTGGCAGCTGGCTTCCCTCAGAGCAAGTGAGTGGGAGGAGGAGAGGGGTCCCACAAGGAGAGCCTAATCTGGTGACATATTCTGTTAGAAGCAAGTCAACAAATCCAGCCCACATTCAAGAGATGGGGACTTCCAAGGATACAACTACCAAGAGGCTGAAGTCGCTGAGTTTCACCCTAGAGGCTGTCTATAAATAACATTTTCTTTATTGGAAAGGGATAGGTATGACTCAGAGATTGAATGATAAGCAAAAAACTAGTTCCTTACATTGCTGTTAGTCTTATGCCAACCTTCCTGTTGTTATAACACCATTCATTTCCTGCATGTCCAGTATTCCTGTAACCAATGAGGTGGCTTTATATGGGTGAGAAGAGCCTATTGAGATATTTGAAGATTAGAGCTTTAAGGCTTTAGTTCCTCTTACTTCAATTTCATTGGGTTGTCCATTTTCATAAACATTCCCCATCCCTGGGTGTGTCAGACCACTAGCTGTCCTTCAAAATCCATCTCTTCCATTTTTCTGGGCACATGGCCACCCAGCTAGCAATTACATTTCCCAGCCTCCTTGGCAGCTAGAAGTGACTACGGGCCTGACGTTTAGGATAATAGGATGTGAGAGAAAGAGACGTGTATGACTTCTGTGTCATCTCCAACTGAGGAAGGGCTCCACATGCTGGATTTTGGCTCATCACCGTCCCTACCAGCTGGAAATGATGACAACTTGAGCGGCCTTGGAAGCCATATGCTGGCGATAGCAGATCCACCCTGGCTTCATGGAACAGAGCTACCCCTCCAGCCCGAATCAGACAGACTGGTCTTTGAGAGAGAAGCAAACTTCCATTTTATGTTTTGTTTTTTAAATTTTAAGTAGGCTTCATGCCCAACATGCGGCTAGAACTTACGACCTCAAGGTCAAGAGTCACATGCTCTACCGACTGAACCAGCCAGGCGCCCCATAAACTTCTCTTTCATTTAAGTCACTATTTGGGGGTTTCTTTGGTCTTCTCCAGCTATTTAACATCAACTGGACTAGAAACCAAGACAAAACTATTTCACTCTTAGTTTAAAACACTGTTTCAGTCTATAGTGGAAGACATTGTGTATGTGTGGGGACAGAGGATGTATGAAAACCCCTCGTACTTTCCGCTCAATCTTGCTATGCATCGAAGCTGCTCTAAAGTTTATCAAATTAAAGCAAAACACTGTTTTACTCTTAGTAAATAACAAAAAATATTTTATGCAGTCATTCATTTATATCTTTCAGTAAATATATGAACACCCACTATGTACCAGATACACTAAGAATATTGGAGTGAAAACCACAGTCACATTTTTTGCCCTTGTGGAATTTTCTGGTTAGGGAAATCAAAGTTAAAAAAACAATTATATATGTATTAATTAATTACAATTGCAATTAATGCTAAGGAGGAAAGTATGTGGGCCATGTGAGTATACAACAAGAGGCCGTAGGCCTATGAAACTCTAGCAGAGATCATGTATATGTATATTTTTAAAGTTTATTTATTTTGACAGAGAAAATGGAGGAGGGACAAAGAGAGAAGGAGAGAGAGAATCCCAAGCAGGCTCCATGCTGTCAGTGTGCAGAGCCCAACATGGGGCTCAGTTCCACAAACTGTAAGATCAATGGCCTGAGCTGAGGTAAAGAGTCAGACATTCAATCGACTGAACCCCCGGGCACCCCAATATCATGTGTATTTTAAAAGAAATAAATGCTCAGGCACGTGGGTGGCTAAGTCGGTTAAGCATCCAATTTCGGCTCAGGTCATGATCTCACGGTTCATGAGTTCAAGCCCCGCGTTGGGCTCTGTGCTGACAGCTCAGAGCCTGGAGCCTGCTTTGGATTCTGTGTCTCCATCTCTCTCTGCCCCCTCCTCCCTCACGCTCTGTCTCTCTCTCTCAAAAATAAACATTAAAAAAATAAAATATATAAATGGTCAATGAAAATAATTTCATATTGTAATACACTTTTACTTGTTGAAAGAGATACCATAGGCAGTTAAAAAAAAAAAAGTTGGCATGTGACCTTAGCCTCTGTTTCCTCATCTGTAAAGTTCAGACAAAGATATAGATAATTTGCATATGGTATTTAGCTTTTCTCTTTTTTGCATCTCTATCCCCATACCAGATCTTCACCTGCATAGTAAGACCTAATTTTTTTCAACAGCTAGAACAGTGCTAGATTCAGATGAAAGAGAGTCTTTGTCCCCAGGACAATCTGAATTTGTATGGAAAGGATCGTGTTAATTCATGTTTCAATAAGATAAAATGGGCCCAGAGGAGAAATCAAGCTAAGATCCTGGAGAAATGAGTTCAAGGTCAACATGACATTTTGCTTTTTATGTTGATCTATTTTTTTTTTTTTTAAAGAACAAGATATCTACTCTTTGGGACACTTTGCTAACATATTGCTGACTCAAGTACATTTCTGAAGTGCTCTGAGCTCTTTGGAGGTTAGATAGGCCCCAAGTAATGGATCTGGGGTAAGGCCTCCTGAAGACAAGCACTTAGTTTCTGCTAGTTATGATGTCAGTTGTCCTTTTGCCCTTTTATAATTCTTTCCCTGGGGAGATATTATGGGACTAGGCTGGAAAGCTAAACCAGAGATAAGCCGAAGCTTTGGACCTATGAGAAGTCAGAAAGGCAGTACATAGTCAATAATCACATAGACACTGAACCCAGCCTACTGGATTCAGACCGTGGCTCTGGCACTTACTAGCTGTGTGACATTGGGCGAATTACTTAACTTCTCTGTTCTGTTTCCTTGTCTGTAAAATGAAGGTAATAGCACTGATCTCCTAAGTCTTGTGAGAACTGAGTTTTAATTCATGTAGAGTACTTAGAACCAGTGTCTGACTTGTGGCAAGAGAGTATTAGTTATTTTAGATAATCCCAGTTGGATAAGATTTTTCATTTACAGGGGTGCCTGGGTGGCTCAGTCAGTTGAGAGTCGGACTTTGGCTCAGGTCATGATCTCACAGTTCGTGAGTTCGAGCCCCGTGTCAGGATCTGTGCTGACAGCTCGGAGCCTGGAGCCTGCTTTGGATTCTGTGTCTCCCTCTCTCTGACCCTCCCCCGTTCATGCTCTGTCTCTGTCTCAAAAATAAATAAACATTAAAGAAAAATTTTTAAGAATTTTCATTTACAGTAGTTAGAACATTTTAAGTATGTTAACCTATCAACAAGGAGGAGGGCATATAGAGGCAAAAAAATGCAGAAAAGTGTTCTTTGAATAATCAGGTCTTTTGTTCCCAGAGAAAACTCTGTTTCATACCAGACCTCAAAGCTCTGCCTGGCCTTGCCTTGTCCTGATTAGGAAAATTAAAGAAAAAGGTCACTCCTTGTTTCTTGCTCTTTACTTGGTAGAGAGGAATTCTGGACCCTTAAACGTAAAGTATGGCCATGATCCAGTGAAGTTTGCCCACCAAAGCCTACACTCTACCTGAAGATACATCCTTCTTAGTCCATTGTTTCCAGCATCATTGGAAAGAATTTAAAATCGTATCAAAAGCACCAGTCTTTCCCAGCAAGTCACACATCCCCAAAGCCAAGTTCAATCACACCTCTCAGGGAAAGGAACCTACTCTCCAGAAAGAGAGGGTCGGCGGCTCCTCAGCACAGCGTAAATTAATATCACAGCTGCCACTTTCGTACGAAAATCAAAACCAGCTTTTCAGGTTGTAAACATAAACTGCACAGACCACTGTAGGAAAGAGTGTTCCTAAGTATTCTGAATTTGCAAAACACCCAGAAAAACCTTCAGAGTGTTATTTACAGTATTTGCTTCATAGGGAGGAGAATTAACGTTTCAGAGGCTCAGGGAACAAATGCACAGAGAGGAAAGCAAGCAAGCAAATTATTTAATGATTACTTTTTAAAAATATGTCACTGTGCAGAAAAGTGTTTGGAGATACACTGAAGGCCCTTGTCACTGTATGACACTTCTTCATTATCACTTCAATAGCCATGAATCCAGGGGGTGGGAGCGCAAACCCTTACTATTTCTGACTTCCACAAAACACTTCGTATAAAAATAATGACTTTAGTGCTTGGAGCCCCACCCCAACGTTTTAGAAAATATCATGTTCTTACCTTAAAGCGGTGCTTTTTGTATCTCAAACGTTTGATGTGGTGTTTATTGCATTTTTTGTTGTTTCAGGCGTTTGTTTGCAATTCACTATTCTTGATGAAGTATTATCAATAATGTATTCTCCGCATATTCTACCTTTAAAAAACAACATTTGCAATGGGATAAAGTAAAAACACATCAACGGAAAGACCATGTTCACTTGGTGATGCCGGGTGAATTTTAAATTTCCCTTTTCACAATGCAGCCATCGCTATGGAACTCCGAGGGCGGATTAATGCTTTTCTGGTGCTTCAGTGTATCAGAACATGGATTTGCCGACAACAGCTGCAGCAAATTCCCCTGACTGAGAAGAATTACAAGTATTATCACCTAGATCATTAAACTGGGTTCATAGATTGCAGAATGTCTTCAATCAATTCATCTTAGATAACTTGAAGCCAGCTGGACCCCCTCAGTGAGAACTTGACTTAATTGGCCAATAAGTGGCTTGAAAAGGTGCATGCTATTTGATAAAATTACCGAGTGAGCAAGTGATTACAGTTTGGAGAAGCACCGAGTGTAGACTGCAGGTCAGCCCTTTCGGGGAGGGCTAAGTTAATGTCCACTATTAAGTGCTGCTGTGAAAAATGGTGGCTTGCCTGGAGCTCAGATGGAAAAGAAGATCCAGGTCAGGCTTCAGCTGATGGAGTGGGTGAGAGACACCCATTTATCATCTCTTTGGCCTCATTTCTGCCTTGGTAATAGTCCCACACTAGCCACTCCGGCAGTTGCCTGATTTTCTGTCTCCCTTTCATTTTATTGGCATAACTAAAAATATTGCCGTCGCCAACAAATCCATCTGGAAGGAAAAAACCACTTTTTCCTCAGTAACGTCCCAAGAGTCTTTTCCACAGAAAGGTTAAGGAATCAAGAAGCTGAAGAACGTACCATTTATACATACATATCAATACTTATTCTCTCCTTCTAGTGAGGAGGTTGAAGTCTTATTGTTTGTAGGTTAGATGTCTACATTTTACCAGGCCAGTTTAAGAAAATGGCAAATCGAAATTGGAATATGTTACCGGACTGTTGGCAGAAATTATTAAATAAAAACAACTCCTTCATGTTGAAACAAAGGTTTCTTAACATAATGCTTCCGTGGCATTTTTTTTCCCTTGCCACTAAACGTTTTAGCCAGTTTGCAAAAAAAAGAAAACTTTTGACAGATTTAGTTCAAGATTTCAGGTTAACGGACCTGCAACAACACATTGTCACTTGAATTATTGGTGTTAGACAATAATGTGGCTTTATTCGGGGGGAAGTCCCAAGATGAAGGTTCTAACACACAAGGCACTCATTCACTCTTATCCAGAAATATACCTGTTTCATAGATTTTTACTAAACAAAGTAATTTTACTAAATACTAATCATCATTGGGGCTTTAGCAAGTAGAAAATGGAAAATAATTCAAACGAAGGCCACAGTTTGAACTCTAGCCTATACATTCAGACACATCTTAAACTTCCTGGTGTTCTAAAGAAAAATGAGTTCATCAGCTTGCAAATGCCAACTGCATCACTAGTATCCCTTCAACTCAATTTTTTAGCTTACTTGTGGAAGTATGATCAATGATTGTGAACTTCACTTTGCTCATTAGTGTGCCATTGGGGCAGACATCACTGTAGTACTATGTAAGAAAGCTACACGGCACTCGAATGGCCATGTTTGCTCCTTTATGGTGGCCCAGGCCTTCTTTCCAAGTGGGAAATGCAATCCTACCTTGGAGCCGGTGCACTTGCTGTTCCCTCCACCTGGAACACTCTTCCTCTGGTATTGAGGCCTGTGCTCATAAGGTCATGCCTTCAAAAAGGTCTTCTTGGCCACTCTGTATACAATAGCCACCTTGCCCTGCTTGATCTCTACTGATATTATATATTTATGTGCTTATTTGATATCTCTGCCAGTAGAATACGAGCTCTGTAAAGACTGGGGCCTGGTTTGTCATATTCATATCCCCTGTGCCTAGCGTATATTATATGCTCAATAAACATGGATGAATGGAGATCCTGTAAAAAGCCACTAAGAATATAATTTATAGGTTGTCATAGAGACAAGCCACCAAGAGCTTACCAGAAGCACGTCATAGGAGATATCCTAGAATTCTGTCAGATAACCAGGGTAGTTCAATAGCAGATCCAGTATAAGTTCATGGCCGTACCATTCATCACCATCTTAATACCCCCATGTCCCCCAGGGCCCTGCCACAGTCCAGTTTCTTTGTCCTTGAAGCCTTTCACCACCGCTTATACCTTTAGTCTCTCCCAGCCCTCCCCCCGGCCCCACTCAGCTCTCTCCTCCTCTGGCCATCATCTCTCACTTGGTTTTTATCCAGCTCTCTCTCCATTTTCCTTGATAGTTTCATGTTCCCACATCATCTTCCCGGTTAGTCTGTAAGCTCACTGAAGGCAAGAATTCGGCTCTAGATAGCCTTTCTCAATTCTCCCTGCTTCAGTCCCATAAAAGGTATATGATAAGCATATGCAAAATTGGAAATATTTTCAAACAGAAGCTATTTGCTTGCATAGCAAAAGCAGGTAACATTTACTGAGAGCTGAACTTGCCAGGCCAGGTGTATTCCATTTATGGAATGGAACTATGTCATTTATTCCTCCCACCCACCACAGAGGTAGTTTCTATTGTTACCTGCATCTTACAAGTGGGGAACACAGAACCTAAGGGAATGAAGTGCTTGGATGAGGTGCCAGAAAGACTGGGGTCCACCTGGGTTTAAACCCAGGTCGTTCTGTTCCAGAGCCTGAGCTCTAAGGGCATTGCTCTGTGGTATCTGTGACTTGCAGTCTTTTGACTTCTCTGTGAATCTTTCTTTACTCAGGCCTCAAATCTTCCAAGGACAAATTGGAAGTCAAGCATACTCTGCAAGTATAGGTTTTAAATTATTTGTCTTATTTTTATCATAGCCATCAACCAGGTCTGACTAATGAGAAAGCAAGTCATTTACAACCCAGCAGCCTATAAATCAACATCTTATGATACCTCAATCTGTACTGATTTTCTGAATAGGAGACTTTCACTTCCACACCGCCTGCTTCCAAAATATTTTTTCAGAGTGATCTTAAAAAAAAAAAAAAAAAAAAGTAAAGCAAGGGGCTGGAGGATCATCTTCACAGGCTTTTAGATGACCACATTGTTGTTCTATCAGCTGTTTGAAATGGAAATCAATTTCTGGGCGGGGGGAGGGAAGTGGGGTTGTAATTTCCTCCCCTGTCATTTATTCCTAGTGTATTTCAGTGAAGAGTTAAATCAGGGAGCACTGGACTGGTGCACATATTTTTCTCTTACCCCGAGATCTTTCGGGTGAAAGGGCAGCACTGAATTAAGCATTTAGTGTATTCAAAATCTGTGACCCGGAGCTGGTGCCTGAAAGCATCATCGATAATAGGGTTGGAAGCACATTATACTTTCCTGATACTTATCTCATCTTGCCTCGGACAATCTTCTCCAGGAGTCATAATTACCCCACTAGGAACACTGTCCCATTGTCTGCTAGTCTTTGCTGGCAGGAAGTTTTTCTTGCTCTCTCCGACTGTATCCTTTCTCAGCAGGGCCCATTACTTCTCATTTAATTAGTAGCACTTGATATAAATAGCCCTTTCTCTTCATTTATGTTGTTTTCATTTAAATAATTACACAGTACAATATTTCCCCTCCTGATAGGCACTGGTTTTGTGGGCTAAGAAGCAGGATTGCAAACCACAGGCTTCAGTATATCTTTTAAGCATGACTTCACCTTTTTCAGATGAACTAGGCAAATACCTTTGTGCTGATGGTGGACCTTCAAGAACACGGAAAATGATCTTGTTTCCTCTAGGAAGGGACACACGTACTATGTGGCTGGCAGCCATATAGTCATTGATGTGTCTGGTGGAATGCCTACTTTGGCCCAGGCACTGTGCAAGTGCTAAGGGTATGATGGTGAACAAGCCAGATGCAGGCCTTCCCCTCATGGGACTTACATTCTAGACTGAAGATGAGAGAGGATTTGAGACAGTGGAAAGAGACGGTGCTGTCAGACGTTTATATGCATACAAATTTACAGGGACCTTGTTAAAAGACAGATTCTGATGCAGTAGATCAGGTGGGGCCTGAGAGTTTGCATTTCTAACAAACTCCCAGGTGATGTGGACATTGCTGGCCCAAGGACAATATTCTGAGTAGTAAAAAGTCTAAAGAATGGGGCTCTCGACTCATCTCTACTGCCAAGAGAACTGTTGGCATTTGGACAGGTTCCTTAAAGAAGTTAAGTCTTACCTTCTATCACATGGTGCTCCAATAACCACTCCACCAAGTTGTTGTGAAGTCATAAGTGTAAAACCATTTGACAAAATTTCATGTGCTGTACAGATCTACAGTATTATAAGGAAATGATATCCTTGTATCCAATGCATTTTTGAACAGTGAGATTAACCAAAATCTGATGTGACATTGTTCTGAATAATGATCACTCCCACCTCTCTTACACTGGGCTTTCAAAGCATGTATCTTTAATTTTAAGACCAAGGGAGTTATAATTCCAAGTTATGATGCCATAGGCAAAGAAGGGCCTCTATTTTTTTAAGCTTATTTACTTGAGAGAGAGTGTGCAAGCGGGGGAGGAGCAGAGAGAAAGGCGAGAGAGAATCCCAAGCAGGCTCTGCACTGTCAGCACAGAGCCAGAGGTGGGGCTCGATTTCGCGAACAGTGACATCATGACCTGAGCTAAAAGCAAGAGTCAGTCACTCAACCGAATGAGTACCCAGGTGCCCTAAGGCTTCTATTTTTTAAAGCCTCAACACATTGTGACTTCACTGGGAGAGACTATCAGCACCAGGTACCACCATAACATCGTCTTTGGATAGGACTTGAGTTTTTTGATATTTTTGCTAAAAAGGAATAGGACATCTAATTGGCTGGGAAATACTGATATTGGGGTAGTTTTAAATGATTTTTCAAACCATGGGTCCTCTGTTATAAAGTGTCATTAAAGGTAAGGGTTGAGTTTGCAACTTCTTAGCTGTGTAACCTAGGGAAAGTTACATAAACTCCGAACCTAAGTTTCTTCAACTGTAAAATGGGCACAATAACAGTACCCAGTTAAGGATGCTATGAGGACACAATAAGCTAATACATTAAAGCCTCCAGGTATCTAGCAAACCAATATCATTGCCTATTTCTCCTTACCTGCATTTGGAAGAACTGAATGTGGCCATGCTCTAAGTCACCTGGGATCTTATGCATATTCTGGTTCTTCCTTTGATCAACAGCTTTGTGCTCGGTCTGTGCCACCTTCTTCCGTGGGCTCCCATTTAGATTGCATGCTGAATACCATGAGAGCCAGGGCCATTTTATTTTAGTTAAAAAAAAATTTTTTTTTTTAACGTTTATTTATTTTTGAGACAGAGAGAGACAAAGCATGAACAGGGGAGGGTCAGAGAGAGGGAGATACAGAATCTGAAACAGGCTCCAGGCTCTGAGCTGTCAGCACAGAGCCCGACGCGGGGCTTGAACTCACGGACCGCGAGATCATGACTTGAGCCGAAGTCGGCTGCTTAACCGACTGAGCCACCCAGGCGCCCCGCGCCAGGGCCATTTTAAATCTCAGTCTTGAAGAAATTGGTCTGGCTGGTGGTGAAGATTATTTTCAGCATTCCAAAAATCATAGTCTCCATACACCTGAAACTAATATAACACTGTACGTTAACTATACTGGAATTTAAAATATAAATCAGTAAGTAAATAAATAAATTAATGAAATTAAGTTGATATTTTGACCTCTAAAAAATAATAATAATAAAAACCAGCCTGGGTGGCTTAGTCAGTCAAGCGTCTGATTCTTGATTTGGGCTCAGGTCATGATCTCATGGTTTCGTGAGTTTGAGCCCCATGTCGGGCTCTGTGCTGGCCTCATAGAGCTTGCTTGGGATCCTTTCTCTCTCCCTCTTCTCTCAGCCCCTCCCCCCCTCGTGCTGTCTCTGTCTCTCTCAAACAAATAAACTTTAAAAATAAATAAATAAATAAAATAAACACACAAAATCCTACTCTCCGTATAAACTTAGCGGGGACTGGGTAAACACCAAACAAACATTACCTGTGCCACTAGCCCCACTTTCAAAATAAGGAACTGCTGTTCAGTGATGTTAAGTAACTTATCCAAAAACCACAGCCAGTATGTGAACTCAGTCCTCTAACTCCAAGGTCTATGATTTTAAAAGCATCATCATATACCTTAGCTCACGTGATACTTGTTCAATGTAAAGGCAGCGTATCTTCACGCTGCTCCTGACACCATCCAGGGGGTCAAGCTCTATGCCTAACGCACCATGAAAGGATACCAACGTCAAAGAGGCCCAGGAGTATCTGCTTCTTCAGTGTCCACCAGACAGCGCGGAGACGGGTCAGTCTATAACCATAGCTTACCTGTCATGGGACGGGTCCCTAGGAAACTGACTCTGAGATTTGTGCATAGGACGTTGATTGGAGAGTGCTGTTCAGATCATCATCTGTGAGGAAGGATGAGGGATATAGGACAAAGGCCTCAGCCAACCCCCCGCAGGGCGCTCTGATGTCAGGCTTTCTGAATTATCTTGAGGGAAGGGGGGCCAAACCCTTAAATTCTCCTACAGACCTGTCTTTGGATACAGGACGCCTGGGGGTGGGGTAGGGACATGACCTTGATGACCTGGGGAAGTGGCTCAGCTGAGAGCTGTCAGCCAGCAAGAGCTGGAGGAATGAGTGTGTTAGTCTAAGGGGTGGGGAGGCAGCCTGGGTGGTAAGCCACAGCAGTCACTACAATAGTGCTTTGCTTCTTACCCCTCCTCCTTCCTGGGCGTTCTCGCCCATGCCATGAGGTTAACGCTAGAGACTGGGAATAGGTGGGTAACCACATCTCCTGGAATGCTGCAAGCTGCGCTGCGTTCACTCCTTTTCCTGCCTGATAAATTACGTGATGGAGCTGGGAGCAGGGAAAGAGAAAGGAAATGGTACCCAGACGGCCAACGTGGTTGCAGCAGCACAGAAGCACATCTAATCCCAAAGCGCCACACATTGGGCATTTTTATCTGCATCCCTGGGATTTTCGGTTAAAAAAAAAAAATTTCCCCTATGTGAGAAATTAAAAAAAAAAAAAAAGAAAGAAAGAAAGAAAGAAAAAGGAGCCAGAAAATAGTCTAAAAGCACATTACCAGGAAATTGTTTCTACTGTGTTTATGACTGTTCTTAATGTTTTATGAATATGCTAAAAAAATGCTTGGGCATATTTCCTTGGGCACTCTAGTTAATTACTTATTCCAAGTGCTTCTACTCCATTCCTTGCAAAATGTGTTGTGCATTAATTCTGATTATGTACAAAAACCCACCTGCAAGGAAAAACTCTGAATCAGTAATGCTGATAAAATGAGCAGCCCTCCTGGGGCTCCACTAAGAAAGAGGATACTGGACAGAATTAGAATCTTGTAGCTAAGGCTATTCATAATGTCATTAACATAAAGGCAATTAAATGAGTTTTTAACCTACAACCCTTTATTGTTATTAATGAACATTAGAAAAACACAGGAGATAAAATTGGTAATTATCTCTGCACCAAGCTATGCAATAATGTGTTTAAATATAAAAACAAAACAAATGATTATTGTTAGTATTTTCAGTAGCAGAAACCCCAGGAGCAGCTCCGTCATATTTAATCACATGGGCCCACACCAAGAGGGTTAATTAAAAGAGGGTTTTACCTTCCATGTGCCTGGTTATTCAGTTTAATATGGAATCAACAAATGTAAATGTAAATTTGCAAAATATCCTGAGCAGTTGTTTCTGCCTGCGGGTTAACCACCTTTACAGAAACGCAGACGGATTCCTTTTCCTTCAGGACAATGGTCTATGGCTCCATACCCAAGTTTTTTTCTTTTTGAAAAAATTACCACATGATGCTTTCAAAGTCCATTCTGATAACAACTGTATAAATCCAGGCTCATCGCCTAAGCTTCCTGTTCAGTAAAAAGTTAAGCATTTGAAAAAGATACGTAGATTTAAAAAGTAATGGTAAATGAGATTTTCAGCACTATGCTATATTCAAAGAGCCCCCAGTTTAATTTTTTTCTTTCTTTATGCAAGCTGTAACAGCCTGTAAATGAGCCATCCTAGATGAGGCTTGTTTGTGTGGACATAGGAGTTATTGTTTGATGAAATACCCTGCATCTAATAATAGTTTCCCATTAATTAATTCAGTTTGTATATCTTACAGTTTAAAATGTTAGTATCATGTTCTTTTATAATTTGTTACAAACTGGTTTTGTTTCCAAAGCCCATTTTTAAGATGATGCATAGCTCTAATTTGCCTGTACAGTGGATTTCAGGGCAAAGAATACTGGACACGTGTGACCCACAGAAACAGCATTTGAACAACTGCCGGGTGACAAAGCTAGTGCTTTCTGTACTCATTGGAGGTTTTCGTGAAACCAATTCTCCAAGAGAAATCACTTTTGCATTTTTTAACAAAAGGCATTTGATAAAATAAAATAACCATAGCAACACCGCTTACATTTGTACATTACTTTGCAGTTTACAAAACACTTTTGATAACTTTGGGAGATACTGAAATCAAAATTACAACAGTCTGCATTTACTTTCATAGGCCCACTCTGTCTTATAGATTTTATTTTATATACATATATATATACATATATGCGTATATATATATGTGTATATATATATATATATATGTATATATATATATATACATATATATATATATATATACAGCCTCCCCATCTGCATGCAAACCCTTTGGGGTACAGGAAATTGAGCCACGCACCAGGATCAGAATTCAGATAGGAGAAATAGGAAGGAGTACGTTCCCCCCCACCCCCACTCCCTTAAATGTTGATTATGCCAACCCTGCCGGGGCTTAGATTTTAAGGCCAAGGATGAATCTCACAAAATCAGTGACCTGATAGAGATCAGGCTGAATCAGGTAGTCCAGAAACAGCATCGAAGAGTGGCCAGGCAAGCCCCTTGATTCTCTCCTAAGCTGCATCTTAGAAGGAAGGAGGCACCAGCATGGAAGCAGTTGACAAGAGGCAGAGAGGCAGGCATTCCTGTAACCTGCCCCTCGCTTCCGCCCCAGTTCTGTACGCCCTCGTGGCCAGACTAGGAGAGTAACACCATGAACCAGCCCCAGGAACACACACAGCTGACAAGCATCATACACAGACCCCACTGCCATGTCAGTAAGTCCACGACCTGCCGCTCGTCACCTTTTTAAGTACCAGGTAATCATTCTCATAAAAGGCTCTTTGTCTGTAGTCTCATTTAGCCACTGGCCTGGGCTGGGATCAAGTCATGGCACACGGGGTGCCGTGCTTCCCTATGATATGATCCAGGAGAGTCAAGCCTGTAAGGCTCAGACACCGGGCAGAGGCCTCAGAAGGACAGGTCTCTATTATACGTTTAGATTTTAGAGCAAGTAGGGACTTTCCCCTATAAACTGAGAAACGTTTCTTCTTCCACACAGAACTATGGGGTGAAGGGGGGTGTGTAGGAGGGGAGAAGTATTCATTAAAACCATTTGCATTTTCAAGTTCCATTATTCCCGATCTCTCAGAACATGCTGCCCGGCTGGTGCGTCTGCCATGTGGCAGACGCAGGCTCAAGGTCAACCTCCGGCTGTTAGCCAAACAATTGGGAACCACAGCACACTAAACTTCCCCCTTTCTTGTCACCCTCCCTGGCTATTAACCACCCCTAGGGCACCCTCAGGGGCCGCAAATTTTCTCCTGGCGCCTCCTCTGACTTGTGAAAATTCTAGAGGCCTGCGAGGTGAATGATGAGCAAGCACAGGGCCATATGCAGGGCCTTTGATGATCTGACATCAGACAGCTGAGAGAGGAGGGATGGTGGCTGGGCGGCTGCTGTACTGTTGACCCTTTGATTTGACTCATTCTGGCTGCCCTGCGTGGCTGCTGCCGGTAGACCAGCCAGAGAGAAGGTGGCCAAACAGCAGAACAATAGCGCAGCCTTTCACAGCTGGAAAATCATTTTTTAAAGACCTCCAGAAAGCACCAGTTGGTCCTGGCAGCTGATATGTGATCTGGGGGAGTGTGGAGCAGATGATGCCAGAGTAGGCCTCTCCCAACCCACTCCAACTGCAGGCCGGCTATGGAACTGAACTGCTCTTTCCTTCACCTTCCTGTCCACACCCAGGGAAAAAAGCCTGGGGAAATCTTTGTGCTAAATCTTCTGTATGCAAAGAGCGTCACCTGGGCTCCACCAGCCCCCACTCATTTTTCACCAGGCTCTCAGAGGAATAGACGATAAATGCTATTTTATAACACAGATTCCTGCAGGAAAGAATGGTGTCAACTTTACATTCCAGATACTCAGGGAAACAGGAAAATTCTTTGCAAATGGTCCCATTTGGACAATTTTGATGGGCCCCTTATCTGTGCCCAGGAGAGTGACGCACAATCACTTAGAAGCGTCAATCACTTTTTTAAAACTATGAATTGCATACAATTTGTCTGGAGTCTGTGTGGTTTGGATGACTACGATTAGGAGTGGTGAGCACTAGGTTTAGAGTGACCCTATTGTTTGTCACCCAAACTATGACGATTTTGAGAGTGAAAGGGGGTTTTTAATAATTAAGGCCCCAAACTGATGGAAACTGGCACTGATACAGGCGAACTGGGGTTTCTGAGTCTCTCTGTTCTCACATTATCCTCACAATATCCTTCTCAGAGAAAAGAGTGCCAAAGTCACAGAGGTCAAATCTGCTTTCCAAAATGTCAGGCTATTAGTTTGATCTGTTCATTCTTAAAAGGGAGGAACATTCTAAGTCTTGAGCCACACATCTAATTGCCACAAAACAAAATGAGGACAAGCATTAAATCTCACGTTGCCAGGTTTCGGAGAGAGCACTGGACTAGGAGTTGGGCTACATGTCCTAAGTGTTGGTTAGCTGCTACTACTACCATAACTACTACTACTGCTACTACCCCTATGTTACTCTTTCTACCAAGAATTACCATTTATTGAGCACTTACTGTATACCAGGTACTGTGTTAATTAAGAGCCTAGGCAGAATCTATGCAGAACTGAATTACAGTCTCCATGAGGCTGAGCAAGAATTTACTCTATGCCAGCACTAAGCTAAGCAGTTTACAGATACAATAATCTACGATGTGTTATCATCCTCATTTTACAAAGGAGGAAACCAAGGCTCTGAATTCGAAGTCGGTCTGACACACAGTGCACACTCTTGCCCGCCATAGCACACTGCCATAAGGAGCCTGCCAAGAGCTGACAGAGACACCTCCTCTTCCTGTCTCTTAGAGACGTTTTCTCATTTGAGCTATTAAAAATTTTAATAGCTCTCTCATTTGAGCTATTATAAAATTTTATTCTGTGGCTTCACAGGCCTTCAAAAATGTAAGAGGCATGGCTAATGATCAGTAGTACAAGATTATGTAGGGCAAAATAGCTGAGGATGAGGATGGTCAACATTCCATGTCAACTGGCATCATCCAAATGTAAGACCTGAAGAACCAAAGAAACCATGAAGGCAGAGGAGTTCCTGGCACGTGGCAGAGCTCCGCTGGTATCTGTTGAGTGGTCAACCCGTCTGATGCTGGAAACCCACCTCAACATCCCTGTGCAGCCTCTGCCTGAGCCTTTCCAGGGACAGGTTGCTCTCTGTTCACTAAGGGAAGCCATTTCCTTTTAGAGCAGTGATGGCTATCCTAAAATATTTTCTTCTGTTGAGCCAAAATTTCAAATCCCTGTAATTGCCACTCTTTGGTCTTGGTGTCACCCCTTAAGCCCCTACATAATGTTTTCTGCCCTATAGCCTTTCCTCTATTTACCAACAAGTTGTGACTTTCCACCTGTCCTTAAATCCATTGGTTTCTCAGTGACTGAGAAGGGCTTGTGTCTGCAGCCCCTGAGTGCGTTTTTACAAAATAGAGGTATGTGTTGGTACTTCAAAGCTTGCCAAAACCAGGCATACTCTTTCCTTTGATGCTATGGTTCTATTGGGCTTCCTTTGGCATTTATGATCAACCTTTATCCACACTGATCATCTGTTGACTCATAAAAGCCTCCTTTTCTGTTGATCTGTCAGGGGCATGGAAACCCCTTAG
The DNA here is from genome assembly GCF_018350195.1 of Panthera tigris. NCBI lineage: Eukaryota > Metazoa > Chordata > Mammalia > Carnivora > Felidae > Panthera > Panthera tigris. The sequence goes on from NC_056667.1 coordinate 76,311,967, forward strand.
CAGAAGTATAGAGTTGTACTTAATTAGTACAGGATCTGTACTCCAGGCCATTTTGATGCTGTAGAGATTCAAATGGCCTCCAACCTAAGAAACCTCTATAGCCTGTGACAAACCTTCAGTGTCAATGCGTTCCCCAATATGAGGCTCCAAATTCTCAAACTAAATCTTCAGCTTCCAAATCATAGTCTGGGGAAACTCCCTTCTTTCTTTTTGAAAACTATAATTACATTTGCTCATCTCCAATAGTAGTTTCTTTAAATATGCTCGATATTAGGTAATATTCTCCTTTCCCCTCTCTTGACAGACTTCGATGAACATCTGAGCATAAAGCTTTTCTTTACAACAATGAACATGGAGTAGAGAGGAATCAGATCCAGCCTAAAAGAAACCATAGGTCATTACTTAAAAATTAGTAAGACTCATGTAGTGATATTCTATTTCTGACTCTGCTAGATATCTCTTCATTGTATGAGATATATACATATGTTCCAGATTAATTCTGGATCCAAACAGAATTGGTTTCTGTACATGTTCCACTTTTCCTCTGACTTCTTAAGTACAAATCATTACTCTCATCTTATAGGTGGGAAAAACCAGACCAAGGGACTCTTACCCCACAACTCCCCGCTTTGTGTATTGGTAGTCACAAGTAGCTTGTTCATTATCATTTGATAAACACTGGATGAGTTTGAACAAAGTTAAGACAAATGACCAGTGGGTATAGAATTCAGATTTTACCAGATTTATCAGCAAGTATTATTCTTATGTATGTGCATACAGAGCACACACTCACTCAGGCCTCTAGAATTCCCAGCTCTCACTTGGTGAACAGATTCAGGGTCACATTCTAGGAAAAACATGAACAACTTTGGCTGTGCTTTTGATGAAATGTTATTCCACGTGCAATTCTGGAGTGTTGTACTAGGTGTCCTTCAGCTGGAGATGTACTGTGCTGCATTGGCAATCTTTTGGTTTGGTGTTTGAATGCTTGTATCTCTGTAGATTGTGTTTTCTTTTCGGTCCTTTGAATCTTGATTTAAATTCTTCTCATAGGAGTGATGGGCACTGCGGAGGGCACCTGTTGGGATGAGCACTGGGTGTTGTATGGAAACCAATTTGACAATAAATTATAGTTAATATAAAAAAATAAAAAGAAATTCTTCTCATAGGAAAATGATGCAAGTGTCTGAGAGGAGTTATCTTGCATAGTAATGGTGATGAAATCTATCTTCAGCCAGCCTTTCTCTTTGTCAAAATGTCAAATGTGTGTGTGTGTGCACGGGCGCACCCATGCCTCCATATACACACATACAGGCACCAACACATATATACTTGAAACATAATTTTGAGCACCTACCTTGTGCCAGGCCCAGTGCTAACTTCTATCAATTCAAATTAATATAAAATATTTAAAAACTCACAGTGCAGTAGGAGAGGCAAATAAATAAGTACTATAAAAAAAATAGGAATGGCTTGAGAAACAAATGTGCAGAGAAGAGGAGAGGGTATCAGAGAAGGCTTTGTTTGAGCTGGGTCCTTAAGAATAAATAGAAATCTGCAGGTGAATAAGAAGAGAGGGTAGTCTAGTCAGTGAAGAGTTCACACAAAGATGTGAAAGGGTGTGGCACTCCAGGGAACGGGAGCTTTAATGCAGTGTGGTGTAATGCACACAGCAGTATGTGAAGAAAGATGAAGCTGATAGAAGCAGGGGCAAATTTGAAAGGGTCTTGAACATTGTGTCAGAGTCTGTACTTTATTCCGTAGGCATGTGAGAAGCTGACTCAAATTAAGCAAATGGTTATGTAAGTTATTAAGGCATTTAGGAAAGGTATATAAAGAAAGTATTACATATACATTTTTAAAGTTTCATTTATTTATTTTGAGAGAGAGAGTGGGGGAAGGGCTGAGAGAGAGAGGAAGAGGGAGAATCCCAAGCAGGCTCAGCGCTGTCAGTGTGGAGCCCAACGCCGGGTTCGATCTCACGAACCTTGAGATCATGACCTGAGCTGAAATCAAAAGTTTGATGCTTAACTGACCGAGCCCCCCAGGCACCCCAAGAAAGTATGATATATTTTTTTAACATTACACTGTAGTGTACATGGCATAACATGGGGTTTTTCAACCTCACACTATTGACATTTGGGGTCATATCATTCTTTGTGTTGTGCATTGCAGGGTGTTTAGCAGCATCCCAGACCTCTACCTTCTAGATGCCAATAGCACCTGCCCCCAGTTGTGACAACCAAAAATGCCTCTAAATGTTGCCAAATGTCTCCTGGGGGGCAGAACTGCCCCAGTTGAGAACCACTGGTGTGCCTTTTGTGGTAGGTACTATGCTAGAAAATTCTTCCAGAGACAAAGTGAAATTATAGAGTGAGTTGGAGGAAAAAAGAAAAAGAAAAAGCACTTTAGCATAACCTGAGCAGCTGGGACAGTCTGCTCTTAGAGATCACTTTAAAGAACTCAAAAATCATTTTCTGCCAAGTAGTCTCTATTTCCCAGGTAGACAAGTCTTTTGACTATGTAGTTAGGTGGTCTTATTCCTGTCTGTCTGTCTGGAGCCACATGAGACCAGAGCATCCACTCTGAAAACCATTCTCTAGCCAACTGCATTAGGTAAGTAAAATGTGGTATATTCTGGCATCTACCAAGAGGAAAACTGGTTGTCATGGGTGATTTTTACACAGGAACAATGCTAAGGTGAAATATTTTTTCAGGAAAATAATTCCAGTGACTGAGTAACATGTGTACTAGAAGCAGAAGAGGTAGGGGGTGAGGCCCAGAGAGCCCAATAAGGAAGCTGCTCCTATACTCTAGGTAAAAAGTGACGGAGACTCAACTGACATAGTGTATACAGGAATAAGAAGGATGGGGCCACCTTAGGGGACAGTTCCAAAGTAGAGTCGACAGGATTTATTGGCCAGTTGGATGGAAATGAGAAGTTAGGAACTGAGGAAGACTCCATGTTTCTGGCCTTGGACAGTGATTGCACTCCAACATTATTTACCATCAGTAATACAGAAGGATCAGACCTAGTTTGGTCCCTTTTGTCTAATAAAATAATTTTCTAAATCATTATAAAAGTAAATATTATAATTACAACTAATTTATAAATTCAGAGCCATTATAATCACTATTAATTCTTACTAATTGCATAGTATCCCGTATTAATTCCTTTAGGTTAAAATACTAGAATATTTGTGTCTTTCCCTTGTTCTGATTCAAACTGAAGAGAGAAGATCTATACAAAAAAAATCAAATTATGAAACAAAACAACACTATCATAAATGGTCCAAATAAATGCCAAGTGTGTTTCTGGCAACGAGTTCCATAAGCTCAGAAAACAGCAAGAGCAGAAACACATCTGAGGCTTAATCTGATGGAGGTAGACCTTACATACAAGTTAACATTGAAAGATTATATGGTACATTCCATCCTTTACAACAGCAGTTCTAAAATATGGTTCTGGGGACCCCTGGGGAGATATAGGGAGATATCTGTGAGGTCAAAATTATTCTCATAACGATATCAGGACTTTACCTTCTTCTCTCTCATTCTCACACATATTTACAGAAGAATTTTTCAGAGGATACATGACGTGATGACATCATTACTCTGACAGTGAATGGAATGTGTCCTTGTATACTGTTGAGTTTTAAAATTTTCTGCTTTAATTTCTAATGTGGTAAATATCAATCTCTATGTAAACAACATAAACAAAAGCTCTTTGGAGCATCAAAATTTAAGTATGCAGGGATCTTAAAACAAGAAAGTTTGACAACTGCTGCCTTAGACAGTCTACTAAAAGGCATGTTCGACTCTGACCTAAGCTGCAACGTGTTTACCTCAGTGACACACAAGGCCTTGCTCTAGGCCTTTGGGTACTATTGGCTCAAAATCTGCTCTGTTGATGGCAATTTAGCTTCTCTATAGATCTGAAGTCACTGTTCTGTCTCCTACTTTTTGTTGCTGATGGAAAATGATTCTGCTCCATGTTTCCTTAATCTTAGGTCTCCTTAGTATGAGGTGGTGCCACAGGCTTCAACACCTCGGTCAGAAACACAGTCCATACCCTTTAAAATTTTACATACATACTTACAATATTTTTAAAGTATCTAAGTTAAATTAGATCTTATTATCCTTTCAAAGAAGACAAAACTTTTGAACAATGACACTTTCCTCAAACTACCCACCCTTCCACTCTCAACTAATGCTCATGTAATTGTCTAGAATTTTAGTTCCAATTTGTTTTAAGCACAAAAATTATTAGTAATATTACAGTTATATTATTGTCCTACTGATTTGCATTTGTGAGAATCTGAGGGTTTTAAATTTCCAGAGTCCTTGGGGCTCCTGGCTGGTTCAGTCAGTGGAGCATGTGACTCTTGGTCCCAGGGTTGTGAGCTTGAGTCCCACACTGGATATAAAGATTACTTAAAAGTAAAATCTTAAAAGAAATTAAAAAAATAAGTAAATACCTAGCAGTGCTATTGCTGGGTCATAGGGTAGATCTATTTTTAATTTTTTGAGGAACCTCCACACTGTTTTCCAGAGCGGCTGCACCAGTTTGCATTCTCACTAACAGTGCAGGAGGGTTCCCATTTCTCCACATCCTCGCCAGCATCTATAGTCTCCTGATTTGTTCATTTTAGCCACTCCAACTGGCGTGAGGTGGTATCTGAGTGTGGTTTTGATTTGTATTTCCCTGATGAGGAGCGACGTTGAGCATCTTTTCATGTGCCCATTGGCCATCTGGATGTCTTCTTTAATGAAGTGTCTATTCATGTTTTCTGCCCATTTCTTCACTGGATTATTTGTTTTTCGGGTGTGGAGTTTGGTGAGCTCTTTATAGATTTTGGATACTAGCCCTTTGCCTGATATGTCATTTGCAAATATCTTTTCCCATTCCGTTGGTTGCCTTTTAGTTTTGTTGATTGTTTCCATGGTTTATATACACAATGGAATACTACGTGGCAATGAGAAAGAATGAAATATGGCCTTTTGTAGCAACGTGGATGGAAATGGAGAGTGTTATGCTAAGTGAAATAAGTCATACAGAGAAAGACAGATACCATATGTTTTCACTCTTATGTGGATCCCAAGAAACTTAACAGAAGACCATGGGGGAGGGGAAGGAAAAAGGTTAGAGAGGGAGGGAGCCAAAACATAAGAGACTCTTAAAAACTGAGAACAAACTGAGGGTTGATGGGGAGTGGGAGGGAGGGGAGAGTGGGTGACAGGTATTGAGGAGGGCACCTGTTGGGATGAGCACTGGGTGTTGTATGTAAACCATTTTGACAATAAATTTCATATTTAAAAAAATAAATTAAATTAAAAAATAAAAAATAAGCAAATAAATTTCCAGGGTCTTTGTCTGTCTGCAAATACCATTATTTCCTCCTTACTTTTGAATAATAGTTTGATTGGGCATAGCAAATAGTACATTTCTGGTTGTACACTTGGGAAACAGGCAAAGTGATTTTTGATCCTGTTCACAAGCAGGCAAAGAAGTTTTAGCTTCCTGCTTAATATGGGAGGTGTTGGGTCCCAGTTCTCAACTGGTGTGAAATGTGACCCCTGGTGGCTTTATCTACTCTCAGCTCCCCATGGTCTGTGCAGCTTTCGTCCTTGCTAACCACTGGGTTCCTTCCTATTTCTAATCCAGAAAAACTTTCCTTTTTTGTTTTAGATTATAGAGTTGCATATATATTTAATATTTTACCTATCATTTCTATGCGTTTGGAGAAGAGTGATGTTTCTGCATGTGTTCAACCCACCATTAGACCTAGAGATCTGAGCACATATCCTCATAATGGAGCTGAGGGATCTATTTGCCAAGGTCCAGAAAAACTAAATCTTTTTGACGTACCAAAGCAGGCATAAAATGCAAAGCACCAAATTAGATTTTGTTAAAGATCCTAAATTAGAGCTGAGCAATGCTGCACTTGGATTGGTTAGTACAAATTAAACAGAACTATTTCATTCAAGTTTATGGTCATGTAGGTTAATTAAAAATTTCTCTTTAGAAATACAGCCCCCAAGACTCTATGTAATTTAAATAGATTCTACATTCATGCAGAGTGAGAATGGCAGTTTCAATATTTAATTCTTGCTTCATAAACTTTGAAGGCTAAAAACACATCCTCCCCAAGTTGTGAACACTCTTTATGTTGGAAACAACTCACTAAAGGAAACTTGGAGTTGCTAGGTAACTTGGTGCCTGTGGAAGGCTTCTGATAAAATGTATTTAAATCAGATTTCCTGGAGCAGATGGGTAAACTGAAGTGGAAAATAAATTCAAATGATCTGATATTGGCTTTTCATGCTAAAACTAAAATCTCTTTGCAGTCAAAGCTCATACAGATCTTTTTAACTGGGCAGGTTTAAGGTAGCCTTGCTGCAGAGAGCATCACATCTCATTCTCTGTAACATGAAGCCATCCAAGTTTTATAAGCTGAATTTCCTTCCAGAAACTGAGGAAGATCCATGAAGAATGAATATCACATGGAGAAGGAAGCATCTTTAAATAGGTCCGCTTTCCTTCCCTCTTCACTAGGTACAACCCTTTCTGATAAAGTTAAAAGATCTAATTACGGTGGTCTTCTCTTTAATTCTTCCATACCTTTTTTCTCCAGATCTTAACAATAAAAGAAAATAGTCAAAGTAGAGCTGAGTTTCTGGGTAGTGAATCAGCCAAGTCAGAATCCCCTGGTCTTCAATGGTTAGGCCAGGAGCTCTTGGAAATCAGAAGAAACTGAATTTATATGAGGGTGTACAAACTATAATGTAGCTATAAGGATCATCCAATAACCAAATTGCTACTACCTGAATGTACATAGGTCAAGAATGAAAAGAAGCTGTCAGTTATTTCTCAAAATTTTTTGTATGAGACATAGGTATTGGGGACAAGCAGTGGTGGGGGGCAGTGTACATCATCCTCTACAAGAAATTCTTCAGAAATCTTTTTCTAAAGGAGGAACTTCAGGGGCACCTGGGTGGCTCAGTTGGTTAAGTGTCTGACTCTTGATTTCAGCTCGTCATGATCTCACAGTTTCATGAGTTCGAGCCCATGCTGGGCTCTGCGCTGACAGTATGGAGCCTTGGGATTCTCTCTCTCTCTGCCCCTCCCCCACGCTCTGTCTCTAAATAAATAAATAAATAAATAAAAACAAAGGAGAAACTTCAGTTACCCTATAACTCCCAAGAGTTGCTTTATTACTCAAACATCTATAACCTTTTAGGATTGGTGAATTTGCATAAAAATAATTCAAAAGCAATCTGGTAGTTAACTTATCAGTTCTGGTAACTAAAGATACCCAAAATCCTGGACACAAAGCCCCAGGAAAGTGTCATCACCTCTCTAACAACATGCATAAAAAACACAGATGAAATAAGAAGAGGAAAGTGATCTCAGAACTCAGCATATGTGTCTCTTGTTACTGTACTGTGAGAATTTTCACCATGAGAATAAAAAGGGCACTCTGGGAGAAGGAGACAGCAATGGGAAGCAGGTGTAAACAAGAATGGCATGTTGTGGAACTGCAGCTAAGGGATATGGCTCACACTGAGTGGCTACTGCCTGGCAGGCACTGTACTAGGTTCTTCACCTGTGTTATTTCACTTAATTATCACAGCACACATACCCAGAAGACATTATTTTTTTCCATCTTATAGGTGATAAAACTGAGGCCCCAAGGGGCCTAGTGACTTCAAAGAGGTTGCACAGCCCATGAATGGCAGAGTCAGATTCAGAAACAGGTCTGCCTGACTTGAAAGCCCATTGCACTTCCTCCAGAGACTCAGGGCCCTAAGGAGGGAGAGGGATAACAGACACTCTCATATACTGCTAATGGGAGTGTAAATTGGTTCCACATTTTAGAGAGAGATTTAACAATATCTGTTGAAAGGTTTGTTAAGTGTACACAACCATCAGATTCAGCAAAATTGTCTTTTGGGAATTTATCCTAGAGATGCACTTTCACAATTACACAATGATGTATGGAAAAGGGTGTTTATGCCGGCATGGTTTGTAATAGAGAAAAACTGAAGGTATCCTAAGTATCCATTAATAGGAGATGGGTTATGGTAAAAACCACAAAATCAAATATACTGCACTCATTAAAAAGAACAAGGTAAATCTACGTGAACACACAAAAAGATATTCTCAATATTGTTCAATAAAAAGAGGAAGTTGCACAAGAGTACATATTTATGAGTATGTGAGGTGGGGGTACAATCCTCTTTGAAGCATACACCATTTGCTATTATCAAGGCCGATCTTCTAGGGAGTGGTGAACTTGGGGGTGGTTCTTGGTAAAGTGGAGAGGGAAACTTTTTCACTTTGTACCATTCCAATCTGATTTTTTTCTAATAAGCAAGCATTACTTTCATAATAAAAGAAAAAAATTTAAAAAGGCCCTTTGTGAACTTAGAACATAATGGAAGGTTTTTACAACACAAAAATGAAGTGGGTCAGGATCTGTTGGAGAATAAAGGGAAGGCAGATGATGATTAAAGAGCTAATGATTGCCAAAGGTCATTTATGTCTTCACGCTAATTGCCAACGCAGATTCACAAAGAATTTCAGTATTGGAGAGAGTGCACCTTGAAGGCAGAAGACCAAAAAGGAAACTCTTCATGATATTTTGGATATCTTGTCAAACCAATGTTGAAATGCTCTGATATTCTCTCAACTCTATTCAGTGCCCAGAATCTTCAACATATTACATTGTTCTGTTCATACAAAGCACAATCAGTATAAAGGGAGCCTGGTAGGCAGCTCAGGTAGAAGGAGGAGTCCTATTCTCCCCCAAAACTTGGCTGCTGCAAACCATACTATTCTCAGGATGCATGGGGAGTCGACAGTGACAGCTGTAGCCCTTTCTGCATGGAAATATTCTTCCTCTGATGTGGAGGCAGATTGCATTTGCCTGGTTAATCCAGCCATACACTGGAGAAATGAGAAAAGGCCCAAGCTACCCATATGTGCCATAGATTCTAAAAGATGAGCCGACCAACAGGGTTTTTTGCCACTGCTTTCTCTGATAATGTCAACATGGCCGCTATTGTTTCATTGGTTTTCTTTGCCCTGAAGCTAAATGGAATTTATGTTGAGTGAATATCTCTGACATGCTTCAGACATCTCAGAGCACTGGGCAGAACACATGACTGAATACTTGTTCCGAACTTTTTTGCATAGTGGTTTTTGTTGTTATTGTTGTTGTTGTTGTTGTTCTGCTTTCTCCCAACTGCCCAATGCTTCCTATTCTTCTCATTTTGTTCTGGTTAGGTCTCCTTTGGGTGTTAAAGCCATTATTTACACTTTCCCTAATAATAACAATGATACCTAATATTTATTGGGGCTTATTAAGAGTCAGGCACAATTTTAAGCATTTTACACAAATTAATTAGTTTAATTCTCATTATAAATCTATGAAGCAGTACTATTACTATCTCTTTTTGACAGATGAAGAAGCCACAGATTAAGTGGGTAAGGAACATGCCCAAGCAGTAGAACTATGATTCTAAGCAGATTTGTCTCTCCACAGCACGTTTATTTAACCATGAACTATATACTGCATCACAACAGAGGTTGCTGTCTATCTTGTAAGAGGCAGCAGGACAGAAAATCTGTCTGAACCAAGATAATCCTTATGTTCTCAGCAGTCTGGATATCACTTTCCTGGTTTTGACACCTTCTCCTCTCCGTAGAATTCTCAATTCATCTTCCTTAACATGGAGAGGGACTCTACCCAGAATCCTCAGCTTCACCATCAGCCATGCCTCAAGACTCTAGCTCCTTTCCTACCAACTGAAGCCCACACTGATGTCTTCCTCTCCTAACAACTTTTGCCTTTGTTGGAAGCACCAAACAGCACATATTTTTAAAAATATCCTATTATCTGACATATAACTTAAGACGTTCTTCCAATCATGCCTTTCTCCCCAGGCTTTGAAGGTATATCAGACACTTCTTAGACTTCATCTCATGTCCTCTCAGCCCACCTTTTATTCCAACTTTTCCTGCAGCAGACAGCTGTGTTCAGGAATAAACAGACAGAGGTTCTTGTCTCAGCTGGATCATGAATTTATTAGACCTTCTAGCCTGAACTTCTCTGATAACCTGACTGAGTATCTGCAGGGATCTGCTGAGCACTCACACATATGCATTGAGAAGGACTAACATCCTTCGGAGAAACTCTTGACCAATAAGGGTGGAAACTGGTAGGTAGAGCTGCTCTCTTCTGCCTTTGTGCAGACAATATTGAGACACATTCTAAATGGCCCATAGTGATGACCAGCTTGATAATGTCCATTTTCATGGCTTTCTCTAGAAGGAGTTTTGGGGAAGAAACATATGGATAGATTTATGAAGAAAGGAATAATGAGTGAGGATTACTGACTCTCATGTTAATGCCCATGGGCATCCTTCATAGTGAATCAATAGAGCATCAACAACCAAGTAGAGAGGATGACCTGTCTTCTGGATGTCAGTGATCCTTTCTCTGTGGCCACTCCAGTACCGTGCAAGAGGTTCATGAATGACATGGCCATGATGACAGGGTTAGAGATGAGGTGTGGACACAACAGTATCAACTCCCTTTCACCAAGGAGGCTGATATAGTTCCTGCCATGGCTAATTATCCATCCTGGCAGCAGCACATTCTGGAACAGATAAAGCACCATCCTCAAGGGCACTAGCCAATTACTTGGTGGCACGGTGGGTGATCACATCAGACCCAATTCCATTACTGGAATTGGCACTGACTTTGGATATGGTTTTGCCTTCCTTGACCATCGTGCTGCTGCCAATACTACTATCCAATACCACAATCTGAGTATTTATAGAATGCCTTCTTTGCTGGTATGGGATCCCCCACAACATTGCCTCAAATCAAAGGACCCATTTGATAGTAAAGGAGAGTGTGACAATGGGCACAGGACTATGAGAATGATTGGTCTTGCAATGTACTTCATCACCCAGTTAGTAGAATAATGGAATGTCCTATTCTAGTCTCATTTAAGGTGTTAGCTTGAGCATAATACCCTATAGGATTGGACTGCATCTGCCAACATGTAGTACATATACAGAACTAACAGTGTTGATTCTCCACAGCTAGAATACATGGGTCCAGGAATCAATGGGTAGAAATCAGATTGGTTCTTTTCACCATCATTCTCAATGATCCACTTGTGAAATTTTATTAAGGAAAATTGACTCGATTACTATGAGGAACTAGGGTTCTACATAATGGAGGTAGTAGGGCAGAAGAGAGTATTTCCTAGAACCCAGGGACTCAATGAGCCATCTTTTGGTGATAACGCCATGCCTGATAACTGTAAATGGAACTGCAGCCACTTCAGTCCAAAAGGGCTAAAGCTACTCAGAACCCCTGGGGATGTAGATCTAAGTCACCCCATCTAGAAAGTAACCTAGACCAGCTGAAGTGCTGGCAAGGGAAATCTAGAATGAGTGATGGAAGATGAAGATAATAAAGATCAATTACAGCCTTGGGACCAGTTGTAGCAATAGGGATTAGAGCTCATTACACTAACCTTCCTTTTTTTTTTTTTTTTTTTTTTTTAAGCTCTATGGTCAAATTGGGGCCTGAACTCACGAGTCTGAGATTGAGAGTTGCATCCTCCACCGACTGAGCCAGCCAGGTGTCCCCACATTAACCTCCCTATATCAAGTCTTGACAGCTCTGTGAAGAAAAATAAAGCAGAATGAGGGGATAGAGAATAGCAGGGTGGGATGATTATTTAAAAAGAGTGGTCAGGGAAGCCTTCTCTGATTATGTGACATTTGAACAGAAATTTAAAGTAGAAGAGCAAGCCATATGAATACATAGGGAGAACATTCCAGAGAGACATTAGCAAGTCCAGACGTTCTGAAGCAGGAGCATATTTGGTGCAATTAACGAGGCTAGTATTGCTGAAGGGGAGTGAACAAAGGAGGGCGCAATAAGAGATATACTCAAGAAGGCAACTGGAACCCAGACCATGAAGGGCATGGGAGTGAAGACTTTGAATTTCATTCTATGTAAGATAGGGAGCAGTCAGCAAATTTTGAGAAGATATGAGTGCTCTGTGAATTGGCTCTACGGGGGTCAAGGATGGGTGCAAGAAGACCAGGTAAGGACTACTGCAGTAAGGTGTAAGGATCTCATTTAACATGGGTTTTAAGATGGATCTCATTTAAGATAGAGTTGCCAAACATTGGGTTTTGGATTAAAATTTGTGTCACTGTCCTTCCTGGCTGATTTTAAGCTACTCCTGAGCCAAGAAACAAAGAAAGAAACAAAAAACTTTTTCTACTTCTTTTTTTTTTTTTAATTTTTTAATGTTTATTTTTGAGAGAGAGAGAGAGACACAGAGCATGAGCAGGGGAGGGGCAAAGAGAGAGGGAGACACAGAATCCAATACAGGATCCAGGCTCTGAGCTGTCAGTACAGAGCCCAACGCGGGGCTCGAAGTCATGAGCCATGAGTGAGATCATGACCCGAGCCAAAGTCAGCCACCCAACCGACTGAGCCACCCAGGCGCCCCAAACCTCTTCTACTTCTTACAAATCTTTTATAATGCATAATACAGCCCACTGGGTCTAGTGGTGAAGGCTCAGAAAATACCTATTATTTTACGATTAAAACATCCATTTGGTCTTTGCTAAGAACACACAGAGATAATGTCGCTCTTCTGAAAAACAGAAGTGACATGTGGTTCCCAAGGTCAGCTCTATGACTTTACCACAGATCCCCTGACCACATGCCAGAAAGTATGCTCCTCATTACAAACAAATCTACTCTTTGAATTCTCATAACAGCCCTGGAAGGTGGGGTTACACTGTACAAGTTTACAGATGAAGAAACAGAGACTTGGTAGGGAGTGTTGAGTAAGTTGCCAGTGCTCATTAATGAATAAGGGACAGAGCTCTGGACTTGAATCATGGGCTGTTCCCAGAGCCCATCCTCAACAATGACAACTCTGAGCTATTCGCCACAGAGAACTCTGGGAGAACTCTCACATTCATTGGTGGCCTAATCTGATTTTTATAATCTTTCAGATTCTTCTGATTATGAAAAATAGCTAACATTAACAGGAAAAGCTGATTTTTTCAGAAGTTTAATTTGCCTGAAAGAAAACAATTAGGGCAGTGATTCTATTTGTTTATTAACATCCCCCAGTTTAGAATGAGACTTTTGCTCTTGGAAATCATTTGCTCCAAAGACAAGAATGGGTGGGCATTTCATTCTAGCTCCTTTTATGATGTCTGTTGCAGTTATCCTGCCGTGTGACTTTTTTTTTCTCAGAAAGCCATAGCACTGCCTTATTCCTACTTAAAAAAAAAAAAAATCATTAGTGTAGTTGCATTGCAGAAGAAGGGAAAAAACAGATGTGTGATCTGCCCATGAAATAGAGTAGTTGCCCCACACGAGCTCAGCCTTTTTCATGTGCTAGCTGTGAGCCTGTCCTCATGCTGGGGTAGAGAAGCTCATTACTGCTCAGAGTAACCAAGAAACAGCGCTGGGCAAAAGGAAGAAGGAGACCAAAGGCCCAGAGTCCTCCCACCAAATTGGATCCTGGGAAGTCTGACACTGGGGCATCTACTATAGTCGCTCAGCAGCCACTTGCTTTTTATGACGAAACTGCAGGGATAAAGGAGGTCATTCTAGTAGACTAGAGCATCGCCCAGTATTTGCCAGTGGATAGAAGGGTCATGGGGTTGGCAGCCACGTGGTATAATGGGTGCAAAAGTAGCAGATACTCATTTGTCCAGACTGTAAATACCCAGTTTTGATGTTTTGTTGAATCTGCAGCTCTCCTAGAAGCATAATGAAGTGTCTGCAACTCAGAAAATCTTTCAAGGCTTAGAGACCGCACCTCCTTCTCACTCTTCCTTGCCACTTCTATCCTCTTGGCTGCCCTCATGGTTTGCGCTGATGAACTTCTGCCACTGTACTGGGTGCACCCCGCCTAAATGGCATTTTAGCATGGATGTCCCCAGGTGCCTAGCAGCCTTGCCTAGATTAACGCGTCAGTGGCATATGGAGCAAATGGCCTGTCGTTCAGTCCCAGAGTCAGTTTAAAATATCTTCCAGGCTGCTGACTTCTTTGGCATGATGCCTGTGGCCCCAGTGTTTGAGGAAGGACAGCAACATTGTCGGAAAATTATATAGAGTGAATTTTCTTGTGTAAGAGCTAGAATCTGGCTTTCCCCATCCTCTCTCTCTTCCCTCCTGGTATCTAAGGTAAAGAAATAAGCATACCTTCTGAGGTGGAGTGCCTCGGACAAAAAATAATTTTGAGAAAATATTTTTTGTGTATGCCAGTTTCTTTTTTGGCCCCACATCTTGCTCTTCTTCCATAAAGCGAAGTACCTAGCTTGTGCTTTTCAAACACTGTTGCATTTGGTCCTCTTAAAAGCCCTCTGTGTAGGTAGTTGCTCCATTTTGCAGACAAGAAAAACCGAGGCTCAGAGAGATTTTTTTTTAATGTTGCCAAAGCATACTACACAGAAGTGGCAGAGTAACAGTTCAGACCCAGGTCTTTTTACCCCACAGCACAAATTCTTTCCACTCTAAATCCAAGCAAAGACCATTGTCTGAACTGATACTGTGCCCACATCCAAGCATCTCTGGGGAGGGGGAGATTTTTCACTGCAGTTCAATGGGCAGAGCTCACAGTGGTCAGTGACTCCATAGGCGTTGTCAGCAAGAGCCCTGGGATTCTTCTTGTACAATCTCCTCATCATGCTCTTCTCTCAGTGTGTTTAATGGCGGGTCATTGTTACTGTTTAGTTGCCTGATGGGTTTCTCACTCCTAAATCCAAGTGACGAAGCAGATCCTGCTGTCCTTGGGATTATCCCCTCTTGATGAGTGATGACCTCAGGAGTGGAGACAGCTGACCTGCAGGCAGAGAGAGGGGGATGTCAAAGGTTCCTCCAGCTCAATTTGGATTGATGAACCGGAATAATTCTGGCAGCAGGGCTCATGGAATTGGCCTCAACCAGCAATCTTTCTCAATTTTTGTGTTGGAGTGGAGTGTTTAGGCAATTTTTCACTTACACCCTCTCTTTTCCACTTTAGGTATTTGAAAAGCACAATCACCTGGATTAGTTGTCACAGCACCAAACAATTATCGCTGAACAGAACTGCATTCACTGGCTACTCTTTCCTGCTTGTACGCTCTACTATGCAAGAATCTTTCACTTAAAATGCCTCCCAGTTCTTTATTCTGTCATCAAAATGCTATACCGGCTTCAAGGCTTCACTAAATCATCTCCAAGAAACCTCCTCCAAATCCATCTATCCAAATAAATTATGGAGTAATAATTATTATTCCAAATTCTTTACAATGATAATAATAATGGTATTTCCTTAAAATTGTCTCATTGTGTAATTGCTTTCTTAAATAAGTAATATCTTTGGTCCAACATTTAAATGTATACCTTGTACAAATCATCAAAGTGAAAAGTAAGCTCGCCAGTACCTGACCCTTCCAGAGATATTTTAAAACACACATGCTCTTTTAGGAGTGCCTGGGTGGCTTAGTCGGTTAAGTGTCCAACTTCAGACCAGGTCATGATTTTGCAGTTCATGGGTTTGAGCCTCGTGTTGGGCTCTGTGCTGACAGCCAGAGCCTGGAGCCTGCTTCAGGTTCTGTGTCTCCCTCTCTCTCTGCCCCTCTCCTGCTCACGCTGTCTCTCAAAAATAAATAAACGTTAAAAAAATTTTTTTTTTAAATAAAATATCCATGTGCTTTTAAAAAAACATCAAGATATGAGAATAATTGTTAACCTATATTAGCAATTATGTAAGAGATACTATGCTAAGCACTTTATGTGAATTATATCATTGAATCCTCCCCACAAACTTATGAGATGGGTACTCATTATGCATATTTACAAATGAAGAAAGGAAGGCTCAGAAAAGTTAAGTAACTTGCCCATGATCACACAGTTATAACGTGGCAGAATTGGAGCTTGGCCTCAGGCTGTCTGACTGGAGAGCCCAAGCTCATCACCACCATGCTATATGCCTTAAAACAACTCTCTAGTTGTGTCATGTACCTGTTTCTGGTTTTCCAGCTGGATGAAAGGGTACTTGGGAAGAAAGGAAGCTGTACAGTATTGCTGAAGCAAAGTGTCATTGGGAATCAAATTCTGACTATGAGACTTACTAGCCGTGCGACCACAGGTAAGTTTTCAAAATTCTCTGAACCACTGTTGTGGGAGAACGCTAACCTGAGAGAGAGATGGAGGTGTGGTGAGGATTAGGGGAAATAAGGAATGCGAAGCACCTGGCACATAAGAGGTATTCAGAAATGGTAGGTACTTCATCAAGAGCCATGTCTTTTTTTAAAGATACATTTGCGGGCTTTTGCCCACACTGTATATTTGCACTGTCCTGTGCAGAGCTGGAAGGAAATGTCCATGTGATGTTTGGCATAATACATACAGAGTTAGGCTTTTGGATGGCAGGAAAATACCACACAGAGGTCCTGGAAAATAAACACAAGGTGAGAGGCTCTTGCACCTAATGCCAATGGGCTAGTTCAAAGTGAATGGACAGTTATTTTTTGGCTGTTCAAAGAAATGTACGGAGGAGTATGGAAGAACGGCCTGAAGATTGTATGCATCATAAACCTCCTCTGGGGTCAATATGCAGAAATGGAGTGTGGAGGAAAAGGGAGACTGAGGAAATACTCAAGGACTTTGCCTGGAACATTCTTCCCCCAGATACCCTCATGGTAACTCCTTCATCTCCTTCCAGTAACTCCTCAGGCATTTCTCCTGACCTCCAACTTGCCCCCGCCCCAACTTTATTTTTAATTTTTTTCATAATACTTTTCACTATCTATCACATGATACAATTATCCCATTTATTGCATTTGTTCCTCATTGTCTGACTTCAGAATGTATGCTCCTGGGGGCCGGGGTCTTTGTTTTTTTTTCCCTGATGGATCCTAAGCACTCACAACAGTACCTGGCACCTGGTAGGTACTCAGTAAGTTTTTTTGGAGGAATATGTTTTTCAGATAAGGAAACAGGTTCAGTGACTTAGCCTGGATAAGTTTGCTAGTTAACAGCAGAGTCAAGACTAGAACTCAGTTTTTTTGCCTCCCAAACCAGTGGTCTTTCAACAAAATCATTTTCCAAGATAGAGAAGTATATGTCTAGGATTAAGGAATGATTTGGCTGTTGAGAAATCCAGACAAAACTGGAAACGAGTGCATATAGACAAACTAACTGAACCATAAAAGTGACAGCAGGAAAAAATCAGAGATGTGGGTGGTTGTGTTGATTTTTTTTTTCAAAAATTTGTTTAAGTACCTGAGACTCTGCTGTCAGTTTATCTAGTGAAATAAGATTCATGATCAATGTGTGGAGACGGAAATTTCAGACCTCATTATACACAAACTGAAGATTATTCTTTTGCTGTCACTGCAGCATTTGACACGCCAGTGAAAACAAAAGGAAGTCTGTCTCAGATGCCCCTTTTAGCTTTGACAGATGTGGAAACGCATGAGTTTGGGACGTTAATTTTTGGTTGGATGTTAAATGTGAGCATGTCCAGAGATGATACCACCTAGCTCACGCCTGGCTGAAGCCCCAATGATGCAGAGAATTTCAGTCCAGGACATCATCCTCCATATCCCTACTTCCTTCTCTTATCCCAAAAACAAAGGCAGCCCTCCGCCTATTTCCAGGCTAATCCTCCACCTGAGCTTTTGGTCACAGCACCTTCTCCTGTCACTTATTCCTTCTTTTGAATCTTAAACCTGTCTTTTCCCCACAACATGCAGATACGTTCAAATCTCTTCCATGCCAAGCAAGATAATGGAAACTTCCCAATAATCTCTTGAATCAGTTAGCCGTTGATGTGTAACAAAGTAGCCCAAAACAATGGCTTGAAACAATAAGCATTTTTATTATTCACAAACTGGTGAGTCATCTGGGCAGTTCTGTTGAGCTGGGCCAGGCTCCCCTGACTTTAGTTGGGCCTGAAATACTGACTGCACATCCTCATGAGTTATGCAGTCAGGTGGTAGGTCGGCAGGGTGGTCAAGGATGATCTCACTCACATGCCTGGCAATTAGCAGGTTATTAATTATGGTGAAGTGGGTCACTGGGCCACTGATCACTTATCCAGCAACTTAGCACAGGTTTGTTCTCATGATAGCCACGCAGGATTTCAAGGGAGAGAGAGGGCAGAAGTACGCAAAGCCTTTTGAACTGGCACAACATCACAAGGCCAGCCCGGGAACAAGGAAATAGACTCTACTTCTTAATGAGAGGAGCTGCAAAGTCACAGCACAAAAGGTGTGAAGTCAGGAAGGGGTGAAGAATTAGGTCGGTTTTGCAGTGTACTTTATCTCTCTTCATCCTTAAGCTTCTGCCCAAATATCTCTTTTCCAAACTTCTAGAGAGTAGCTGTCTCTTGCTTTGCCTACTTTCTTACCAACCAGTCACTCCTCACCCAAATGACTTCATCTTATTACCACTATCTCCATTTTTATGAAACTGCTCTCTTTAAAGACAACAATGCTTCAAATATCAAATATTATGAACTACTTTCAGCTTTCATCTTATTTAATCCCAATGCACAATCTGATCCATATGGTCATTCTCTCCTGCTTAAGACTCTCCTCCCTAAGACTCTCCTCCCTTACCTTCTATGATTCACTCTCTTTTGGGTCTCCTTCTAACCCTCTGACCACTCCTTCTCAGATTCCTTAGCTGGTTCATGTTCCTCCTCTGGCCAGTCAATGTCAGTGTTTCCCATGTTTTTGTTGTCTTACTTTTCCTTTTCTTCCTTCCTTCCTTTCTCTCCCTTCTCATGCTGAACTCATTCTGGAATCTAATCTAGTCAAGTGGCTACCACCTATATGTATTTTTTTGTGTATGAGAGAGAGAGAGACAGAGACAGAGTATGAGTGGAGGAATGAGACAAAGGGAGAGAGAGAGAGAATTTCAAGCAGGCAGGGTTTGATCTCATGACCCTGGGATCATGACCTGAGCTGAAGTCAAGAATGGGAACACTCAACTGACTGAGCTATCCAGGAGTCCCGCTACATGCATCTTTATTCTAACTCGTCTGTTGACCTCCCGGAATAAAGTGTCAATGCCTACTGGATGTAGCTATGGGCTCCTCAGATGTTAAGTGTGCCTAAAACTGAGCTTAATATTTCTTCCAAAATGTGAATCTATCTTCACTTTCTCTGTTAGCAGTTTTGCAACTCTTTCAAATCACTGAGCTAGAAACTGAGGACTGTCCTTAACACTTTCTGCCCTGAGCTTCCTACATCTCAGGATATTAAGTCCTATTAATTCTATCTCCCAAGCACTCCTTCAGACCCACTCCCTCCTCCCTGCTGCTCCCTGAGTTCAGGCTCTCATCCTCTATCGCCCAAGTCAGTGCTGAAGCCTTTTACCAGCTCCCCTGACTCCTTTTTGCAGCCAGAGATCTTTCTGAAACACAAATCAAACTGTGTTATTCCTTTGCCTCATACACTTCCACTGGCTTATTTCTGCCAAGATCAAATGTGAACTTTGTATTGGATAGTGATCATCATTTGCCAAAAAAAAAAAAGTACTCCATGCCATTTAAGAAAGAGAAATTTAGGGGCACCTGGGTGGCTCAGTTGGTTAGGCATCCAACTTCAACTTAGGTCATGGTCTCACAACTTGTGAGTTCGAGCCCCACATTGGGCTCTGTGCTGACAGCTCAGAGCCTGGAGTCTGCTTCAGATTCTGTGTCTTCATCTCTCTCTCTGCCCTTCCCCTGCTCAGGCTCTGTCTCCCTCTCTCTCTCTGTCAAAAATAAATAAACATTAAAAAAATTTTTTTAAAAAGAAAAAGAAGTTTATTTTAAAGAAAAAGGGATGGACTTTGGGTGATTATGATGTGTCAGTGAAAGTTCACCCTTGGTTTAAAAAAAAAAAAAGTACCATTCTGGTGAGTGACGTTGGGAGATAATGATAAAAGGAGAGGCTTTGTTAGTGTGGGGGCAGGTGGTATATAGGAAATCTTTGTAGCTTATTCTCACTTTGGTGTAAACCTAAAACTGCTCTAATAAAAGAAAGTATTTGTTTTTAAAAACGAAGGATTGGGCGTCTGAGTGGCTCAGTTGGTTAAGCGTCTGACTTTGGCTCAGGCCATGATCTCTCAATTCATGAGTTCAAGCCCTACTTTGGGCTGTCTGCTGTCACCATGGATCTTGCTTCAGATTCTCTGCCTCCCTCTCTCTCTGCCCCTCCCCTGCTTCTGCTCTCTCTCTCTCAAAAATAAACATTAAAAATTTTTTAATAAAAAAATAAAATAAAAATAAAAAAGAAGAAGGAATCATGAAGAAAGAAAGGAAGGACTTTCACAAAGGAAGAAGTGCAGCTAAGCAGCAGGGGAGTTGCTAAGGATAATATCCCATGTCTGCTGGCTCCTCTCTTGCTGCCTTTAGTATCTCTGCTTCTTACTGTGACTCTACCCCATTCCCCTTCAGATTCCTCCCTACCCTCTCCTCACCACTCCCCACAAGTTCATCAAGGCACATTGCCCCCACAGGCATTCTTTTTTTTTAAATGTTTATTTATTTATTTTGAGACAAAGCGCAAGAGAGAGCAGGTGAGGGGCAGAGAGAGAGGAAGAGAGAATCCCAAGCAGCCAACGTGGGGCTCAATCCCACGAACCATCAGATCATGACCTGAGCTGAAATCAAGAGTCAGAAGCTTAATGGACTGAGTCACCTGGGTGCCCCGAGAAAGGAAATCTGATTGGCTTAGCTCATGGGTCAAGTAAGGCCATGCAGACAAAACATGACAGCCTGAGGTTCACACCTTCAGTAGGATCTCTAGAGAGGAATGTTCTCAAAGACAGTGTGGGCTGAGAGGCAGCTAGACAGGTCCACTATATTGCTTAGTACAGCACGGCATTTTTCTAGTATCAGGTCCAGTTCTTCTCCACTGCAATGCACTATCCACTCCAACTACATAGAACTATTCTTCATCGCTTGATATGTTGTGCTGTTTCTCATATGCTATTCTCAATACCTGTCATATTCTTCCCCTCCTTAACTCCTAGAAATCTCCTCTTTACTTTTTAATGGCCAGCTCAAATGTCACCTCATCTATAAAGCACACCCTTGCGCCTGTCAGTTGCTCTCTTCTCTGGGAATGCTTAGCACTTTGCACATAGCTCTATTTGACTATATATCACACCAAACTGAAACTGTTTGCCCCTCTGCTAGATTATGGGTTTTTTTTTTTTTTGAGGGGGGAGGGTTGTTTGTTTGTTTTTTAATTTGCAGGCACTATTCCCAACATCCGGTGTAATATTGGGTTCACACTTAGAGATCCAAAAAGTTTGTTGAATGGATGAAGATGTGAATGGCCAAAGTCTCTACATCACTGGTTTTCAAAGTGTGCTCCTGAATCAGTAGCATCAGCATCATTTGAGAACATGTTAGAAATACAAATTCTTGGGCCCCATCACAGAGCTACTGAATCAAAAGCTCTGAACGTAAGTGTGGTAGGCAGAATATTGGACCTATCCAAAGATATCCACGTCCTAATCCCTGAAAACTGTTAATATCTTATGTTACAAGGCAAGGAGGAATTAAAGTTGCAGATGGAATTAAGACTGCTAGTTGGCTGACTTTAAAATAGATTATCCAAAGTGGGCCCAATGCAATCACAAGGGTCCTTAAATGAGGAGACAGTAAAGTCAGAACCAAAGAGACAGGCATCACAAAAATGACTGGACAGCCACTGTTGGCTTTGAAGATGGAAGGGGAATTCTAACCAAGGAATGTGGGCTAGAAGCTGGATAAAGGCAAGAAAACAGATTCACCTTTGGAGCCTCCAGAAGGGAACTCAGCCTACTGAAACTTTGATTTTTACACAGTGAGACCCATTTTGGAATTCTTACTTCCACCACTATAAGATAACAAATTTGTGTTGTTTTAAGCCATGAACTATGATAATTTGTTACAGCAGCCACAGGAAACGAATACAATAAGGCTCTGCAATGTGTTTAGCAAGTTTCCTCCCACCATGCACTCTAGCACCTGGTACTATGCCTGCTACAAATCTCCTCCTTTGTTGTATTAGTTTCTTTAACTGTCTCTGTACTGTTCACCACTGCATCCTAGCTCCTAGCCCAGCGCTGGTGCTCAATAGCCATAGTAAGTAATACTGAGGATGTCTTTGAGTGCTGTTCTAGGCACTTTACATGGCTTACCTCACTTGGTCCTTATGAAGTAGGTAATATTATCATCCCATATTTTATGCACCAGTAAACTCATGCACAGAGAACAAAAGCAACTTGCCCAAGGTCCCCCAGCTAGTAAGTGGCAGAGCCAGGATTTAAATTCACTCTTACTCCGGAGTCCACGCTCAAATGCTATGCTATGTAGTTTCTAGGCAGGGTACAGTATATAATTGGCGAGTGAATCAATAAATAAATACTAAACAGTAAGTCTCACCTGAGGACTTTAGAAGGATGTTTGGGAAGCAGTAGCAGAGTTCTTAAGACAATGTCATCCCAGGGGAGAAGACACATTCCCATTTGTGTGCAAGTGGAACAGAGCATCTGGAAAGACAACCGGGGTGGGAGGGAAGGCTGGACTGGCTACAGATGGCAGAGGGTAAGACTGGAGAGGGTGTGCCTTGGGTAGGGATGGTGGCTCCCAGGAATGAGGCAGGTGGGAATTGAAAGGTAACAAATGAAGCAGGACTGCACCTGGCTTTTCACCACATTATCACCAGCATCTGGCCTAGGCTGGACCCTTAGAGGCCCAGAGACCAATCTGCAATATACATTTGCTTAATAAAAGGGGTTTTTAATGTGAAATTGTTCTAGGATCTTCAGGCATTCGTTCCAAGGTGTTCAAGAAAGATCTCTGACTGGATTCACCAGAACGTTCAGCCGTGACACAGATAATATGAGGGGAGAGTTGAACCAAAAATCAACGAACTGGAGGACATGGAGACAGGGAAGTACTGATAGAACAGCTTCTGGTCAGTGGCCAAGACCCAGGGTTCAAGGAGAGTGAGGCCATTCCCAGTCAGGGACCTGCAGGCCTAGCTGAATTATGGGATTCCAGTATGTATTCAGTGCCCACATGTCAGGGATGGAGCTAAAAGCATGGTGCTTTCCCACTGGAGCTCATTGAAGCAAAGTGTCCCCATATGAGGGCAGAGCACAGGAAGAGGAAACCAAGGGCAGCAGACCATTTTAATTTCATTTCACTGTAGTTTTAGTTTCTTTTTTTTTTTTTAATTTTTTTTTCAACGTTTATTTATTTTTGGGACAGAGAGAGACAGAGCATGAACGGGGGAGGGACAGAGAGAGAGGGAGACACAGAATCGGAAACAGGCTCCAGGCTCTGAGCCATCAGCCCAGAGCCTGACGCGGGGCTCGAACTCACGGACCGTGAGATCGTGACCTGGCTGAAGTCGGACGCCCAACCGACTGCGCCACCCAGGCGCCCCTTAGTTTCATTTTCAAGATAAGGTCCTAGTCCTTTTTGTTGTTTTTTTAACTACAATGAAATTTGGGAAATCCATTTCAAGTGGTTTTACCTTCAGTGACCTTCCAGTATCAAATTTTCTGCGTTACTTTTCAGGGAACATTGCCTCTGGCCCCACTGCTCTATGTAGTACAGTGGGTAGATTGCTCAGTGGGCCCAGCTGCCCAGAAGCTGGGGAACGCAGAGGAGAAGTGGACCCTGCAACATGCCTAGAACTCAGTGTTACATGGGTTGAGAAGGGTGTCATGGGAAGAGGACAGCATTTGGTGCTAGATAGTCCTAGGTTTTAAATCCCACTCAAGCTGTGTGATATTGGGCAAGTTACTCAACTTTTCTAAGCCGTAGTTTCCTCAACTGTATTGCAGGACTACTAATCTTGCCAGACTGGGCTATTGGAAGATTAACAGATGATCATCTCTGTCAAGCAGCCACCAATGTTAGTTTC
Organism: Panthera tigris; assembly: GCF_018350195.1. Taxonomy (NCBI): domain Eukaryota; kingdom Metazoa; phylum Chordata; class Mammalia; order Carnivora; family Felidae; genus Panthera; species Panthera tigris. The sequence continues at coordinate 76,335,938 of NC_056667.1, forward strand.
CGACTGAGGGTGTCACTTGTACCCTGAGACCCACTTTCTATTAATGTGTAATGATTATTTTTTAAAATTATAAAGAAAACAAAATGAGAAGAAACAATGCTTAAGTTTCTGCTTCAGTCCTCTTTTTCTTCTTTAGATCCTTTATCCTCCTTGTATTCTCACTTCCCAGCCCCTAGAGATACCACCTTTCTAGAAGCACAGAGCCTGAATATAATCTAGAGGTTTTATACCCCTAATAACGTTTTAGCTTTTTCTGTGTAGAGGGCTTGGTAGTTGAAGTTCAGAGAGGTTAAGTTACCCGGCCAAGGTCACACAGCTAACAAGTATAAGAGCCAAGATTGAAAGCCAGATCACTCTGACCATAAAGCTAGAGCTCTTTCCTGAACAGGCTGTTTCCTCTTTAGTGGCAACAATTTCTCAAAGCAGGTTCTGGCTCAAAAAGTAACCCAGGGCTTGTTGGAGGGATAGAAACAGAGCACCCTTTCCAATCAAACATAGGACACTAAGAATTCACATCAGGAGGAGCTCAAGCATGGAGCATCGTCATCCCAGAAGGTAGAGAACACTGCAGGGAGGAATAGTACTTTGTAGACAGACAGGCCCGGTTAGAATCCACTTGCTAGCTGGATGATTTTGAGCGAAGTTACTCAACCTTTCACTTTCCCAATCTCCTGTAAATTGGGAATAAAATGAACATTACCAACTTCAGAGGGTTGTAAGGGGATCAGGTGGATATAAGGCTTAAAAAACAGTTTAGGGGTGCCTGGGTGGCTCTGCCAGTTAAGCGTCTGACTTCAGCTCAGGTGATGATCTCGTGATCTGGTCCGTGAGTTCAAGTCCCACATCAGGCTCTGGGCGACAGCTCAGCCTGGAGCCTGCTTCAGGTCCGTGTCTCCCTCTCTCTATGTTCCTCCCCCACTCACACTCTGTCTGTCTCTCTCTCAAAAATAAAATGAAAATATAAAAAAAATTTTAAAGAGCTTAGTACAAGGCTCAGCACATGTCCTCAATATACACCATAATTCGGCCTACTGAGAATGTAAGAGGCTCTGTTCCTCACCTATACCTGAGGGGACATGTGCTGGAATATATAACCTGAACACAAATGCATCTAGAAGAAATATAGACAAAAGTAATACAACAATCAAGTGAAAACTTTGCGTATGCTTATTCTTTTCACTTGAACAGAGAAACTCAGGCAATTAATGTTTGGAAAGGAATGTGAGGCAAACAGAATGAAGTCAAGTATTCCCCCCATATTAATGTCATGTGACCCCACAGCCTCCAGAGCCATTTTGGTTGTGCTAAGAAGACCATGCCCAGAGTGCCTCATTAAAACTTTACTAACAATAGCTCTACCACCCATGAAAAACTGTTTTCTTCTCCCTTCCTGTGAAATCACCCCCGTTGCCTCTGAAGAGAGACCCTCAAATAAACAATATTGAAGTATAATTAATACTGTTCCTTCCTCAGTTTCTTACTTTGTTGTACACCTTCATGGTATTCTACCATGCTGGGAATTCCATGCTGGAAATACTTGCACCTCACCCCAGGCTTTGCTGGTTTATTCCATCTTTCTCTTCAGGGGCAGCTGGCAGAAACTTTCTGGAAAGTAGAATTAGTATGAAATCTATCAAGGTTTTCACCAGTACTCTGACCTTGTAATTTTCTTTTAACATGGATTATTTTAGTGTGGGTGCCTCTGTCCAGGAAACCAGAAGAATAATATTTCTGTTTGAGGAGAACTGGAATAATAAGTCTTAGTTATAGAAGAACTGAGATTCGGTGATATGGGGACTACATAGCCAGGCAGTGCCTTAGTGATTCAAGAAGCTTTTTTCTCTTTCACCTGGTCAACTGGCATATCAGTTGTCATAGCCTTTCTGCATTGTGACATCTTGTTTTCCTTAGGAAAATAACTTTTTCATTTGGAATTCTCATATTCCCATTATTGGTGGCAATGCCGTCAGAACCCTTTTCACAACAATCTATTCTGGGCCATATCTCTATTTCTGTATCGATTCTTAGTGCATTATCCTGACTCCAAGCCACCCAAGAAAGTCAGAGTCTGCACCAAGTCTGCCTCCAGGGTACTTGTGAAAGCACATTTAGCATGTCCTACTTCCTCTCAGCTCTCTGTCTTTGATACGGGTCTCTCTTCTAGCAGGTTGTATGTAAGGCAATGAGGTCTTTTTGGAGATATTCTCTGCATTTAAAAAAAGTGTATTATCAGTGAGTATCAGTTATAATGAGGCATTTTAGTGTGGCTGGATAATGCTGGAACCAAGGAACAGTGGCCTCTCTGCTGAGATCGTGGCTGCTACATTTCATTAATCCAAGTCAGGGTGCTAAGTTGATTTTCAACTTGATTGACAGAACCCTTTCAGCATAAACCCTGGAAAACTATTAGGAGGAAAGAATCCCATCGAGGCATTCTGCTTATAATAGTTTTAATGCAGAAGTGCATTTGATCAGCAGCATGCTGAGCTCATATCACTTCCAGAGTGAGTAGCAATGTGGTTCCAGTGTCATTTAACACAACCAATTATGGTACATCCTGACAACATTTGAAGCAGAATTGGATTAAGAAAAATGCACTCTCAAGACTGTGGTCTGAGAGGCAAAATATCAGACTTTCAGCAGATCTCATTTTTGCCTCTCTTTCATTATAAGAACAAACTGAAGAAAAAGAAGAAGGAGGAGGAGGAGGAGGAGGAGGAGGAGGAGGAGGAGATGCAAAGAACACTTTTAGGAGTAAGAGGCTGAGAGAGAGCATAAAAAGCAAGATGTAACTGCAATTGATGACCTCTCCCTTTCTTCAGAACTCTTTTCTGTTGCTGCAAATCTCCTACATACAAGAGTCAGATAGTCTTTCTTCAAGTACCAGATTCACTTCCCAAAATCAGAGAATGCATTTCTCAGCCTTCCTCACCATTCTTATCCTCTAAAAGAAGCACCAGTTCCAATGAGTAAAAGTCCCTATGATATAAAACATTAGCCATAAAGCTACCACTGTGTTCAGAAGGTTCTACTCCAGGGGCAATATTGAGTGATCTATGGACCAACAGAGGGATGTCTTCAAGATATTTCACATCTTAAGAGGATCAGGTAGTCAGTGTTATCTTCTGAATTAACCAGCCACAAATTTCACCGGGATAATACAACTGGAGTACCTGTCCAGGAAATAGAATATCAAATACCTTCTTAAAAAAAAGTTTTTACTGAGTTATTAGAATAAAAAAGTGATATATGTTCAATGCAAAAAGAAATCAGAAAATATAGAAGAAAGCAACGAAAAATAAGGATATCATCCAGAGACAAGCACTCTTTATTTTCTGGCACCACCTACACACATATTTAGAAACAAAAATGTTATCAGATCCCTTCCTTTTGTTCCTCTTTGAAATTATACTGAAACATGTCCCTGAATATAAAATTTTAATGTGACTAAGAATCGTCTGGGGTATTTTAAATATTTGAATGGCTGGTCCCCACATCTAGAGATTCTGCATCAAGAAGAAAGGCATAAGACCCAGGAATATGCATTTTATCAAGTGTTACAAGTGATATTGATGCTGACAGTTCTCCAACTACACTTTAGGAAATATACATCTTTGCAAATATACATCTTTTGCCTGATGATTTTCTTAAGATAAAGTTCTAAAAATAAACGCTTCATTTTGGCAGAGGCTATGCCATGCAGCATTTCAACAATATACCTTATTTGTAGTTATCTTGTTGATAAAAAAGGTTGGGTCATGAAGACAGGAATATATTCCAAGGCAGGAACGACATTTGAGGCACTGGTGAACAGGGTAAGTCAGTCCAAAGGCCCTCAGAATCAGCCTTTCAGGTGTCTGTGGGATGCATAAATCCTCTTCAAACAACCCCTTGGCTCTTCCGTGGAGCCTGACAATGAGAAGAGTTGAGGAGGGATGGGGCAAGATGCATGGTAAGAGTGGACTTAGTATCTTGGCTGGAGAAGCTGGTTCCTGAGAGGGGAGGGTGCCTGCCACTGCCATTTGCACAGGAGATTGCTGCCAACAAGGGATCACCAACCAAGAAAGCTCCATTACTAATCTCCACTTGTATAAAATTCACATTTGACTGGCATTCTGTTTCCAAAAATTTGAGAGAAGAAAGTAAGAAAGGATACGGGTATTTCTCCATTTCCTGGATATGAGTGGCTTAAGAAAACGTACATACAGGGATACTCAGTTGGTTAAGCATCAGATTCAGCTCAGGTCATGATCTTGTGGTTTGTGAGTTCCAGCCCCATGGGCTCTGTGCTGCCAGTGTGGAATCTGCTTGAGATTTTCTCTCTTGTCCTCTCTCTGCCCCTCCCCGATTTACACTTTCTCTCTCTCTCAGAATGAATAAACAAACAAACAAATACATAAATAAGGGGGTGTCTGGGTGGCTCAGTCAGTTGAGTGTGCAACTTTGGTTTAGATCATGATCTCACAGTGTGTGAGTTTGAGCCCCACGTTGGGCTCTGTGCTGACAGCTCAGAGCCTGGATCCTGCTCTGGATTCTGTGTTTCCTCTCTCTGCCCCTGCCCTCCTCATGCTCACTCTCTCCCTCAAAAATAAACATTAAATTTTAAAAATTTTCAAAAAAAGAAAGTGTACATACGCTCACTCATGGGAACAAAGGCAGACACATATTCCCTTGCTATAAGCTTTGTGTAAAGAATAATTTTGCCCAAGGCCAAAATATATGGAAATCAACCAAGGCATCCAATTTCAATCATTATAAAGAAAAAATGTTGTCTTCAATTTTGGAGGGTGTTATTGAAGTATGAAATACACAAAAGAAAGTCTTCAAATCACAAGTTACTCAACATGCCGGTAAAAATTAGCATCCAGAGCAAGAATATCCCAATCCCAGACATCCCCTAGTTCCAGTTTGTGGTCAGTATTCTCCCCAGAGGTAGTCACCATCTTGATTTCTAACAGTTTTAATTGGTTTGACCTGTTTTTGAGCTTTATATAAATGGTACCATATAATATATATCCTCTTTCAGAGTTTTTTTTAACTAGATTTTATAAATCATTAATCTAACTCCTCATGTCATGTACAGACATGTCACGATATTGAAGCAGAAATATCCCCCCAAAAGAAATTTAAAAGCGTATACTTTAAATAAGCCATTGTCCATTTGTGCCATTAACATTGAATGGCTTTATCTAAATTAAGACCAGCTGAATCTCTTGGGCCCTTGCGCCTATCCATAGTAAGTAATAAGGATCCTAAAAGGCTACTCCCCAGGGTGCATGACATTATGAGAGACAATATAATGTGGTGGAAAAAAGATAAGCTTTGGGACCATATTTAACTGAGTTAAAATAGAATCATCTCCACTTACCAGCCATACTATCTTTATGAAGCCACATAATCTCTCTGGGGCTCAAACACATATTTGTTTTTTAGTTGCTTCTATGCCTGTAAAATGGAGAAAATATCTCATTAGGTTGCTGTGAAAATTAAATTAAGATCACAAACGTAAAGTACTTGGCATATAATAAGTGCCCATTCTTTTTCTCCTTTCAGAGACCAAACCTTGATTTCAAATTTATAGCCTGATATGTACATACAACCTAAATAAATATATTTTATTTTTCTTTTTTGAATAAATATATTTTCAATGGCAACTATTTGAACCACTAACTAGCAAGTTTAACATCATTTGGAAACCAGGTTTGTGATCCAAGGGAATTTAAGACACAGAGTCTTACAGAACTGAGAAATGTCACTGTTCATTCTTTGGAAACCTGTCTGGCTTCATGTCCCTCACATATCCCACCATGCCGGCCTAGCTGTTTATTTTTTAATGATTTCTATTGTAAAACCATTGTTACCTCAGCTTCCTGTGACGGCCTAAGAGCACACAAAATCCTCATCTTCCAACAAGGGCACAAAGCATCCAATGTACTTCCCGTGACATTATCATTTTATTAACAGCCATGATGCCAATCAATTTATAATGGCCTTTCATTTAGACACGTGCATGATTGTGGAACAATCATGTGATTTCTGCATTTTCACCAGTATACATATTAAATTTCTGACAGATTGCTAATGAGCTGATGTTGGAATTACAGAGTAGTCTGTTATCATTTGTCCATTCACAGTTTCCTCACCAGCCCATCTGTGCTCGGAACAGAGCCACCACGGAGCACGCAGGCTGGGACAGTTCCTCCATTTACACCTTTTGCCTTCAGAGGCCTCTGGGAAGCCTTGTCCCTAATTAAAGATTTTAACAAACATATTGCCAGCTTTCTAACACTGTTATTAAGCTGCTCTCTTTTGTTAGGAAAGGTGCTGTTTGTCAGCAGTTTGTAGATTTAGATATTTAGTGCGTGTTTCTGTAGCCCTGCAAAATATTTGTGTTTTTAAACAATTCAATTAGTATGTTATGCATGCATGTACCAGCATGCACAGTACATACGGTATACATTCTATCAAAATCCCATATAATTATTCAGACTCTCAAGGACAGACAAAGAAACATGGTGCATTTTTATGGACACACAGACTTCTCTACAGAACAAGGTGGAACTGTTGAATACTCGAAGGTTGAATACTTTAAGGTTGGGACTGTTAAAACAAAATGATCAGATTGAGATCATGGCTTAGATAGTTTGGAGCAAAGGTAAAGTACCCTTTACCTGAAATGTCTGCATAATTAGAATACACTAAAAAAGAATCAGATTTCCCTGGTGGAATATACATAGTTAGGGGGAGAGATGTATCCTTGTACTAAGGGCTTAATTACTAGAGTGGTGGTTCTCAGTGTGGATGTGGTTGAGGGTAAATGGGGAAGGGGGGCCATGGAGTCAACTGAGAAGCTTTTGTGATATACTCTCCCACCACCACCGTCAAATTGAGACATTCCTCATTACACCCAGATAAGAATTACTGCTCCAGTGCTCTGAGAGAATAAGAGAGACAACAGAGCTGAGAGCTTCCTGCCCAGGAAAGAGCTCTCCAATCATCAGTCTTGGAAATGGGTGCATTTTCACTCTTCCCAGGGCTGAGTGTAGACAAAGCTGGCCCCTCTGGTAACAGCCATTTAATGTTTTTTAGACTAAAGTCACTCCCTAACACAGAGAGGCCTGAGACCTTCACCACTAATAGAGGAGTAATAATTCCTGGGAGTCCAGCTCCTTGGAGATCAAAAGGTGACTCTCACTGCTGCTTTAGAATGATTTCCACCAGTGATACTGTGACAGAGAGACTGTGAGATGTATCTCCCAATGTGAAAGTTTTGTGGTCACTTATTCTGAAATGTTAATGGAAATTTTGATACTTTGATTTAATTCTTGAATAAAATACAAGCAGGTCTGAGGGAGATACCACAAATCATAAGGCAAGATTCTTGGGGCACCTGGATGGCTCAGTCAGTTAAGCATCCTATTCTTGATTTTGGCTCAGATCATGATCTCATGGTTCTTGAGTTCAAGCCCTGCATTGGGCTCTGTGCTGACATCACAGAGCCTGCTTGGGATTCTGTCTCCCTCTCTCTCTGCCCCTTCCCCACTTGCTCTCTCTCTCTCTCTCTCTCTCTCTCAAATAAAAATAAACAACAAAAAAAGCAAGGTCATTGTCCTAAGAGAACTTGCATACTAGACAGCTAACACACATACATAAAAACCATATGCACTATCTAACATCACAGGGTAGCCAATGCTTAGGCACAAATGCAGGGGAGTTCAGAGGCTGAAGACATCACTTCTACAGAGGTTGGATTAGGACTTGGTGCTTGAGAGCAGGAGAGAAGACACTGTAAGCTGGGACAATAGTGGGAAAGGACAGGAATATCTGAGGGATCTTGAATAGGCTGCTTTGGCTAGAGCAGAAGTTTGTGATGGAAAACTGAGAAAGGAAGGTTTTAAAGGTACAGGGTCATTCTGTCGAGGCTAAAGAATTGTACTTTATCTGGGTTTGTTTTGTTTTAGTTAATTGGCTTATTTATTTTTTTCCTTTTAGATACTTATTTTCAGAGCAGTTTTGGGTTCACAGTAAATTTGATCATAAAGAACAGAGAGTTCCCATATACTCCTTGTCTCCACACATACATTATCAACCTCTATCAGCCTCCCCCACTATCAACCTCTCCCACTAGGTGGTACATTTGTTACAAAGGATGAACCTACCACATTGTCAAACAATCAATCTACATTTACATATCATTATCACCCAAACTTTACAGTTTACATTAGGGTTCACTCTTGGTATTATGCATTACATGAGTTCTGACAAATGCATAATGACATGTATCCACCATAAAGCATCATATAGAGTAGTTTCACTGCCCCTGAAATCCTCTGTGCTTCACCTGTACATCCTTCCTTCTCCACTAACCCTAAAACCCTAAGCCCTAGCAACCACTGATCTTTTTACTGTCTCTATTGTTTTTCTTTTCTTTACTTTTCTTTTCTTTTTTTACAGGATATTATATTGTTGGAAACACACAGTATATAATCTTTTCAGATTGGCTTCCTTCACTTGGTAATATGCATTTAAGTCTCCTTCATGTCTTTTCATTGCTTGATAACTCATTTCTGTTTAATGCTGAATGATATTCCATTGTCTGGACATACCACAGTTTATTTACCCACTTACCCACTGAAGGACATCTTGATTGTTTCCAAGTTTTGGCAATTATGAATAAAGTTGCTATGAACATCCATGAGCAGTTTTAGTGTGGGCATAAATTTTTAACTTCTTTGGGTACATACTAATAAGTGTGTTTGCTGGATCTCATGTTAAGAATACACTTAATTTTTTTTAGAAACTGGCAATCTATCTTCCAAAGTGGCTGTACTATTTTGCATTCTCACCAGCAGTAAATGAGAGTTCCTTTTGCTCCATATCTTCACCAGCACTGGTGTTATCAGTGTTCTGGATTTTGGCCAAATAGGTGTGTAGTGGTATCACATTGTTTTAATTTGCATTTCCATAATGACATGATGTGAAGCATCTTTTCATATACTTATTTGTCATCTATATATCTTCTTTCATGAGGTGTCCAGGTCTTTGGCCCATTTTTTAATTGGGTTTTTTTTTATTGCTGAATTTTAGGAGTTCTTTACATATTTTGAATAACAATCCTTTATCAGATAGGTCTATTGCAAATATCTTCTCTTAGTGTGCAGCTTGCCTTCTCATTCTCTTGACATTCTTTTATAGAGCAAAAAAATTTTTTTTAATTTTAATGAAATCCAGTTTATCAATTATTTCTTTTATGTATCAGGATTTTGGTATATATAAAAAGTCACCACCAAATTCAAGGTCACCTAGATTTTCTCCCATGTTATCTTCCAGGAATTTTATAGTTTTGTGTTTATAGTTTTTGTGTTTGTGTTTTAGGTCTATGATCCATTTTGAGTTAATTTTTGTGAACTGGGGTAAGATCTGTGTCTAGATTCAGTTTTGGGTGTGTGTGTGGGGGAGTTTGCATGTGGATGGTCAGTTGTTCTAGCATCATTTGTTGAAATGACTATCTTTTCTTTATTGTATTGCCTTTACTCCTTTGCCAGAGATCAGTTGACTGTATTTGTGTGAGTCTGTTTCTGGGCTCTCTATCCTATTCTATTGATTCATCTATTATTTCACCAGTACCATCCTGTCTTGATTACTTCAGCTTTACAGTAACTCTAAATTGGGAAGTGTCAGTCCTCCAACTCTGTTCTTCTCCTTTAATATTGTGATGGTTATTCTGGATCTTTTGCCTCTCCACATAAATTTTTGAATCAGTTTGTCAATATTCACAAAATAACCTGCTAGAATTTTTATTAGGATTGCATTGAATCTATAGATCAAATTGAAAATAACTGGCATCTTGACAATATTGAATCTTCCCATCCTTGAACATGGAAGATCTGTCCATTTATTTTCTTTGATATCTTTTTAATAGTCTTGTAGTTTCCTCATCTAGATCTTGTACATACTTTGTTAGATTAATACCTAAATATTTCATTTTGGGGGATGCTAATGTAAATAGTATTGTATTTTTAATTTCAAATTTGATTTGTTCATTGCTAGTATATAGGAAAGTTATTGACTTCCGTGTGTTAACTTTGTATCCTGACACCTTATAATATATAATATATGATAACTTTATAATCATTTATTAGTTCCAGGAGGAGCTTATTTTGTCAATTATTTTGTAATTTCTATATAGGTAATAATATCTTCTGTGAACAAAGACAGTTTTATTTCTTCTTTCTCAATCTGTATATCTGTTATTTCCTTTTCTTGTTTTATTTCATTTGCTAGGATTTCCAGTACCATGTTCAAAATGAGTGATGAGAAGGGACATCCTTGCTTTATTCCTGATCTTCACAGGAAACCTTCAAGTTTCTCACTACCAATTATGATGTTAGCTGTAGGTTTTTTGTGTTATTTATCCAGTTGAGGACATTCTTCTTTACTCCTAGTTTCCTGAAAGTTTTTATCATAAAAGAATGTTTAATTTTGGCACATAATTTTTCTGCATCTATTCATCTGATCATGTGATTTTTTTCTTCTTCAGCCTATTGATGTCATAGGATTACATTAATTGATGTTGTAATGTTGAAACAGACTTGCACACCTGGGATAAATCCCACTTGGTCATGTTGTATAATTATTTTTATGTATTGTTAGATTCAGTTTGGCATCATTTCACTAAAGATTTTTGCAGCTATGTTCAAGATGTTTTGCATCTATGAGAGATATTGATCTATAGTTTTCTTATAATGTCTTTGTCTGATTTTGGTATTAAGGTAATAATGCTGGTCTCTTAGAATGAGTTTGGAGATATCACCTCTGGTTCTCTGTTCTGGAACAGATTATAGAGACTTAGCATATATTTTTTTTAATGTTTGGTAGAATTCACCAATGAACCCATCTGGTCCTTGTGCTTTCTGTTTTGGAAGGTTATTAGTTATTAATTCAATTTCTACAACAGATATATACAATTCAGATTATCTATATCATCTTGTGTGAGTTTTGGCAGATTGTGCCTTTTAAGGAACTGGTCCATTTCATCTAGGTTATTGATTTTTGTGGGCATAGAGTTGTTCATAATATTCCTTTATTATCCTTTATTGTCCATGGGATATGTAGTGAGGTCTCTATTTTCATTTCTGATATTAGTAATTTGTGTCTTCTCTCTTTTTTTGCTAGGCTGGCTAAGGCTTATCAATTTTCATCTTTAAAAAAACCAGTTTGCTCTAAAGAAGACATCCAGATGGCCAACAGGCACATGAAAAGATGCTCAACACCACTCCTCATCAGGGAAATACAAATCAAAACCACACTCAGATATCACCTCACACCAGTCAGAGTGGCCAAAATGAACAAATCAGGAGACTATAGATGCTGGAGAGGATATGGAGAACGGGAACCCTCTTACACTGTTGGTGGGAATGCAAACTGGTGCAGCCACTCTGGAAAACAGTGTGGAGGTTCCTCAAAAAATTAAAAATAGACCTACCCTATGACCCAGCAGTAGCACTGCTAGGAATTTACCCAAGGGATACAGGAGTACTGATGCATAGGGGCACTTGTACCCCAATGTTTATAGCAGCACTCTCAACAATAGCCAAATTATGGAAAGAGCCTAAATGTCCATCAACTGATGAATGGATAAAGAAATCGTGGTTTATATACACAATGGAGTACTACGTGGTAATGAGAAAGAATGAAATATGGCCCTTTGTAGCAACGTGGATGGAAATGGAGAGTATTATGCTAAGTGAAATAAGCCATACAGAGAAAGACAGACACCATATGTTTTCACTCTTATGTGGATCCTGAGAAACTTAACAGAAACCCATGGGGGAGGGGAAGGAAAAAAAAAAAAGAGGTTAGAGTGGGAGAGAACCAAAGCATAACAGACTCTTAAAAACTGAGAACAAACTGAGGGTTGATGGGGGGTGGGAGGGAGGGGAGGGTAGGGGATGGGTATTGAAGAGGGCATCTTTTGGGATGAGCACTGGGTGTTGTATGGAAACCAATTTGACAATAAATTTCATATATTAAAAAAATAAAAATAAAAATAAAACAACCAGTTTGGGTTTCACTGATTTTCTCTGATTTTCTGTTTTATTTGTTTAAATTATTTATTTATTTTGAGGGAGAGAGAGAGAGACAGAGACCGACCACGTGCAGGAGAAGGGCAGAGAGGGAGAGAGAGAGAAGATCCCAAGCAGGCTCTGGACTGTTAGCACAGAGCCTGATGCAGGGCTTGAACCCATGAACCGTGAGATCATGACCTGAGCTGACATCAAGAGTCAGACGCTCAACTGACTGAGCCACCTAAGCAACCCCACTGATTTCCCACTTTCAATTTAATTGATTTCTGATCTAGTTTTTACTATTTTTTCTCTTCTGCTTACTTTGGATTTAATTTGCTCTTCTTTTTCTAGTGTTCTAAGGTGGAAACTTAGGTTGTTTAAATTTTTCTGGTCTAATATATGCATTCAATGCTTTAAATTTCCCTTTTCACACTGCTTTCACTGCATCCCACAAATTTTGATAAACTGTATTTTCATTTTCATTTGGTTCACAATATTTTTTAATTTGTCTTGAGATTTCTTCTTTGACCCATTTGGGGATTGTTAGCTATTCTGTTTTTGATTTCTAGTTTAATTCAATTTCATTCTGAAAGTTTATGTTGTATGATTTCTTGTCTTTTAAATTGTTTGAAATATGTTTTATGGCCCCAAAGCTAGTCTATCTTAGTGTATGTTTCATGTGATCTTGGGAAGAATGTGTATTCTGCTGTTGTTGGATGAAGTAGTCCATAGATGTCAATCACATCTAGTTGACTGACTGAACTATTGAGTTCAACTATGTTCTTACTGATTTTATGCCTGCTGGATCTGTCCATTTCTGATAGAGGAGTGCTGAAGTCTTCAATTATAATAGTGGATTCATTTATTTGTGTTTTTCTCCCCTCTGACAATCTTTGTCGTTTAATAGGTGTAAAAACCAATGATATTTAAAGTGATTTTGATATAGGGGAATTAATGTCTACTACACTTGTTACTGTTTTGTATTCATTGCCCTTGGTTTTTTTTTTTTTTGTTCCAATTTTTGTCTTTTACTTTTTTTGCTTTTTGTGGTTTTAACTGAACATTTTATGGGATTCCATTTTCACTTTTTAACATATCAGGTATACCTTTTTTTTTTTTTTACTTCTTTAGTGTTTACCTGGTGTTTGCAGTATACATTTACAACTAATCTGGGTCTATTTTCAAATAACACTCTACTGCTTCCTGGGTTATGCAAGTAGTTTTTAATGCAATATATTCCTAATTCCTCTCTCTTGCATCTTGTATCATTTCTGTCATTCATTTCACTTATACATAAGTATATAAACACACACCATAAGCAAACATAATGGAATATATTGTTGTTATTATTATTTTGAGCAAACTATTATTTGTTAGATCAATTAAGAATAAGAAAAATAAAAGTTTTTATTTACCTTCACTTATTTCTTCTCGAACACTCTTCCTTTCTTTATGTAGATCCAAGGTTTTTTTCACCTATATGAATTTTCTTATCTCTGAAAAACTTCTTTTAACATTTCTAGCAAGATAGATCTAGTGACAACAAATTCCCTCAGTATTTGTCTGAGAAAGTCTTTATTCTTTCTTTCCTTTTGAAGGATAATTTCATAGGCACAGAACTCCAGATTCGTGGATTTTTTCTCTCAACACTCCAATCTCTTCTTTCTTACATAGTTTTTGGGGAGAAGTCAGATGTAATTCTTGTCTTTACTTCTCTATAGGTAGTTTTTTTGTCTCTGGTTTCTTTGAAGATTTTTTCTTTGTCTTCAATTTTTCTGGAGTTTGAATACGCTATGCCTAAGTGTAATTTTTCTTTTACATTTGTTCTGACTGGTGTTCTCTGAGCTTCCTAGATCTATAGTTTAATGTCTAACATTAATTTGAGGACATCTCATTCATTATTGTTTGAAATATTTCTTTTGTTTCTATTCTCTCTCTTCTCCTTCTAGTATTCTCATTATGCCTTTTGTAGTTTTCCCACAGTTCTTGGATAATCAATTCCTCTTTTTCTTTGCTTTTCAGTTTTGGAAGTTCCATTGACATATCCTCAGTCTCAGAGATTCTTTCTTCAGTCATGTTCAGTCTACTAATGAGCCCATCAAAGACACTCTTCATTTTTGTTACAATGTTTGTGATCTCTAGCGTGTCTTTTTTTCATTCCTTCTTAGAATCTCCATCTCTTTACTTAAGTTTCCATATATTCTTACATGTTGTCCACTTTTTTATGCCCTCAGCATATTAATCATAGTTGTCTTAAATTCACAGTTTGATAATTCCAACGTCCTAGGCCTAATTCAGTCTCATTCTAATGGTCGCTGTGTTTCTTCAAACTGTGGCGTTTTGTTTTGTTTTGTTTTTTCTTTTAGTATGCCTTGTAATTCTTTGTTGCAATCCAAACATGAAGTACTGGGTAAGAGGAACTACAATAAATAGGCCTTGAATGATGTTGTGGTAAGTTTGGGGTGAGGAGGAAGGTAGGAGGGGTGTTTTACAGTCCTATGATTAGGTCTCAGTCTGTTAGTGAGCCTATGCCCCTGGGTTGTAAATGTCACAAATGCCTCTCAGTTTTTTCCTCAGTTTGATGTGGGACAGAATGACTGGAGGAAGGTATTTCCCTTCCCTTAGGCTGGTTAGACTCTGTCAAAACCCCAATAGATTAGGTTCTGATAAAATAGGTTCTCTAAGGGTAGGTCTGGTTAAGAAGAATAGAATGCTCTGGTGTATTTCAATATGACCACTCCCCTTCCCCACCGCCACCAGAAGCACAAAGGGAATTTTTATTTTTTTCTGGTCTTCTCTACGATAACCTGTGAGAGTTCCAAGAGATAAAACTTGTGAGGTCCCTCCACTCCGCCACTGCAGTTTTTAACTCACAGACCTATCCACACCGAGCTTTTAGCAATTTGCCAATTATAGTTCAAATTTTTCCACCACAGCATTGGTTTCTACAGAGGTTTCTGCTTATGAGTTTCTGCTCAGGTAAGTTGTGATTCTCTGTATCTGCTTGTCTGTCTCTTTTTTTTGGGAAGCAGTGGTTTGCCCTATAACATCACTTCTCTGGCAGATCTAAGAAGAGTTATTCATTGTTTGCTTGTTTAACTTTTTACTTCTTGTTTGGACATTTATGACTTCCAAGATTCTTACATGCTGGAATTCAGAAGTCTGTCCTTTATCTTTTAGGCAGAATGTAATTATTAAAGAGAAATATGTAGGTTGACTAACTGGTTGGTAGGCTGGTTTTTAACAGGAAGATGACTTGATCAAAAGTTATGTGTAATGGATTTTGGAGCTTAGGCAGCTGGGCAGCTCTGCTGTCTTGGCTAGCTGTAATCTGATCCAAGATGACCAAGGCCAGGATAACTGGGGTGACCTGGATCTTGTCAGTGGGGCTTTCACCCTCCAGCAGGCTGACATGGACATGTTTTTGCTCATGGCCATAGCAGAGGACAAGAGTACAAACAAAAAAGGTGCAAGCTTCTACTTATATCACATCTACTATCATCTCAGTGGCCAAAGCAAATCACATGGCTGAGCTAAGCCTCAAGGGTTAGGACAATGGATTCTACCTCTTGATAGGAGAATTCTAAAGGTACATGGAAAAAGACAAGGATACAGAAAGGAGAGAAGAATTTGGGCCATAAATGCAATCAGTCTACCACATCCAGATTCAAATTCCAGCCTTTTTTGCCATGTGACCACAAGCAAGACACCTGAAAATTGGCTTAAAAAGTACTTACCTCTTATAAGCATGGTTGTTTGCATTAAATAAAAAGACTCATGTAAAATACTTAACATAGTGCCCCACCTACATAAATAAATAAATATGAAGACTTGTGGTGGCAGGAAGAGGAGCTGGGATGCATATGGTCATTTGGGGTTGTGAGCCTGTATTAGGGTGATGTTGAGGGAAGTGAAAAGGCCCAGCCATATTTGGGAGGAACAGCAAAGGATGCATTTTCAGGAATAAGTGTTCATAGGCCTGGGTAATTTTAGGACAATGGTGATGTCATTGACAGAAGCAGGAGAGTCAGGTGGTTGCCTGTGTCGGCGGAGATGACTAAATGTCTATCCCAACTGGATCTCTAGCCTAGTCTTTGAGTTTTGTGAAAGGGATGTGGAGACAGAGTGCTAAGTGACTTTACTCAGCATGGTGCAAAACACAGTATTTAACAATCAACCAAACCAGAGCTTTCATTTGATAAACCTGCTATTGCCTACCATTTCTTCTATATTATGGATAATCACTCTGAAGAAAATTTGGAAAGACTCCCCATTAGTCTAATACCCAAGAGAGGTATTCATTCAGAACTCTGTGACATACTCGAGCACAGCCCAGGTGGAAAGATGATTATCCTTAAATTCACAATATATCCTAGGCTACACTATGCCAGAGGTCAGAGTGATGGAGTTTTTACCCAAACTCATGCCTCCAGTTTTTGTAACAACTTTCAGTCCAATGGGTGTTCATTTGTACTAGAATAATTCCAAGTGCTAACCCCAAAGAAGACTCTCATAGCCTATTAGCTTAAGCAGTTGCCAGCCAAACAAAATAGCAAATTTCCCATGTAGAATGATTTAGTGCAGCACGACTAGGATAAATAAATAATGAAGGCATTTGTTTATGCCTACTTATAACATTCCTCGTAGGCAAAAGGGGAAGAAAACATCATTCTAAGCCTGAGAAGGCAGCCGGTGCAGGCTCATCAAAAATATGCATTTTCTTTTATAGTCAAAGAGTGTGAGTTTGCTCTGCTTCACCTCCTGGCCTGGGCTCTTCTGATATCCACGTAATTTAAATGAGAAAGTCATTCTAGGGAGTCATCACATTTCAAAGAAGTGACCCTTTTTGGATGTTGAAAAGATCCCCAGTGTTTGGGTTCACTCCAGGGTGAGGTGGTGTCACAGAGTTCTTGCAAAGTCATCCAGGGAAGCAGACCTTGGAAAGTCTAAACAGAAGTTGTTTACCTTGTCGTTTTGCTTGTTGTGCAAATGGGTCTCAGCTTTGGAGAGAAAACAAGCACATTTCAAGCTCAGTCTAAGTCGAAATTCACCACTGCTGTCAGTCAAACCCTGATAAAGAAGGAGTTTTTATTAGTTCTTGGAGTTGCCTGACTTCCACCATGAACTTTGTGGCTAAGACAGCCATAGTAGTCTCCAAATTGACCCCAAGCTAGTTGGGTTCACCTTCAAAGGGTGACTTGGTTGAGCACATTACTTCCCATTCTTTCTCCTGAGGAATTGGTTCCACTGAGTTCCTGCATTTACACCTTGGTCCTCTGGGAAGCAGAATCACTCAAACAGCCATGCTTGTTACAGTATCGTACTTCAGGCTGCATCCAGATGTGGATTTCCAATGTGTCCTGAATGTCATGCATCCTTATTCTGTCCTAGAGCCACTATTTTTCTAAAATCCCCACACTGGTGAGATTTGTTGGGGCAAGTCCACCAGAGTCCCTCTCCAAACAACTCAGTTAAGGAAGCCCCCTCTCCACTTAGGGTTTGTCCTCTGATAAC
This sequence comes from Panthera tigris, assembly GCF_018350195.1. Classification (NCBI taxonomy): domain Eukaryota; kingdom Metazoa; phylum Chordata; class Mammalia; order Carnivora; family Felidae; genus Panthera; species Panthera tigris. The sequence continues at coordinate 76,353,520 of NC_056667.1, forward strand.
TGGCTTCTGTGTTTGTGGCACACAGCTTTCTGTACTTTCTCAGCAGCTCAACTGGAAATGCTCTCTTCCTTTTACCTGCCAAGTTAGATTTAAAGAGAGGGTGCCTTGTTCCTGGATCCCAGGAAGGTGTTAAATATCTCTGCCACTAGGAATTCAGCTAGAGACATTAACACCTACCTCCTGGCTCAAGAGTGGGTGTTAATGTTCTCCCTGCCAGAATGTCTGTTATCCAGGGCTTTTCCTCTAGCCAGCCCTCAGCCATACCAGGGCCAAGGAAAGCAAGTCTAACCAGACTGGCTTTCTAACAGTAACAAGCCTCAGCTGGTGAACACTAAATCAATAACTCCATCTTTTAATCACTTTTAAAGCATTGTGAACACAGTTCCAAAGACTTCCAAAAATAATTCTCCATATAATTAACACAAACTTTTTTTGAAGGTTTACTTAACACACATGAATTCTGGGGCGCCTGGGTGGCTCAGTCGGTTGAGCGTCCGACTTTGGCTCAGGTCATGATCTCGCGGTCCATGAGTTCAAGCCCCGCGTTGGGCTCTGTGCTGACAGCTCAGAGCCTGGAGCCTGTTCCAGATTCTGTGTCTCTCTTTCTCTCTGACCCTCCCCCATTCATGCTCTGTCTCTCTCTGTCTCAAAAATAAATAAATGTTAAAAAAAATTAAAAAAAAAAACAAAATACACACATGAATTCTTACCAGAATCCTGAGAGGTAGTTATTGTTATTCTCATTTTACAGGTGACTTTACAGGCTCATAGAGGGTAAAGAGTAGGCACCTGTCATGCTGATCTCTGGCTGCCAACCACAGATCCCTACTGAATTGCTAGTCCTAACAGTAACCTTGGGAGAGTGCTATTTTATAGATCAGAAACTGGGATCATTTTGACTGAAAACAAAAAGTAGAAGACTTTTGACTTGAGCCTAAGTCCAGCTAAGTCCTAGACTACTGTACTTTCTACCAAATCACACTGATGATGATCCCAACAGCATGGCACTAACATTGTTTTCCCTAAGGCTTCACTACTCATTTATTCTTTCAGAAGAACATACATTTATTGAGCAGTTACTATGTGTCAAGAATTGCATTGGGTAGGAAGGATTTAAAATATTAAGAATCAGAGACCTTGCCCTCAAGTTGCCTATGTCCAATAGAGGAGATAGGTGGGCATGAAGGGTCAGATAATAATTTCTGCCATTTCAAAAGTGGAAAGGATGGTAAGTTAAGTTTGAAGGGGGTTAAGATACAGTATTCCCGCCCCCAAAAGATGCATTATCCCCAAGGCAAATATATGAATGTCTGAGTGTGTGCAAGGGACCTACTCACCAAGTATCTCTATACTCCAACAACTGACTGAAAACCCATGAAGATTTCTATATCTACAAAAATACAAAGTATTTTAACAAAAGAAACAGACGTCTGCAAATGGAATTTTGGTCAAAGCAGTCATACTCTAGGTAACCAGTTAATGAAACTATAGAAGTAATTTAGATTAAACACGGAAATGAAATGATAGAATTATCACATTTTGTAATTCTCAATAAAATAATGGATTTAAGCTATGATAGTCAACAGTTGCTAACATCACAAAAAGAGAGACAAAAAAGAGAGACATTATGGGCCTCCTGATAAAAGAACACAACACTACCCATGAAACAGTCTTGTCAAAAATCCAGATCTGAATTTAAATGAACTTTTAGACCTAACCAATGTCTAACAAGAAATACAGGGGACAGGGGAATATGGCAAATGGATACAAGGATTCAATTAATAATGTCAGCATATGATAAACTCTCCAGCACAAATGAACAGATTTCTATAACAAATAAATTACAAGGGAGAAAGAAAAAAAAAGAGTGGAAAGAGAAGCTGATAGATTAAGAGACTCAAGAGATATATAACCAGAGCAATAGGTGAACCTTCTTTGGATCCTGATTCAAACAAATGAAATGTAAAAAGCAAAAAAAAATAACAAACCAAATGCAGAAAAACTACAAGACAACTAGAGACATGAGATCTGAACTCTGCCTTGATAGATGATGCTTCTAAGGAATTGTCAAGTATTTTTAGATATAACAATAGTACTGTGATTATGTTTTTCTTTTAAGTGTCCTTATTTTTTAAAGACAAATATTGCAAAAACCAAAGATTTGACTAGTCCAGGGGTGTATGGGTTCTGAGCCCTTGGACACTATGTATATCTAAACATCCTGCCATTTCCTGGTCATTTAGAATTATCCATCACATGGTCATTAAAAATCCCGGTAAACCAACAAACCAACCAAAACTCTTAACTTGCTTTAGATTTTAAGTATGTTAGATGTCATGCCTTAGATTTAAAAATATGGGGGAAGAGTGGGGCTGGGTTAAGTTATGTTTTTCTTACAGTATCTTTCAACAGTTGTATGTAACCTTTTTTTTTTCCCGTATATAACCTTTTAAATTGTAATTGCCTATGTGTAATTTCCAGTAAGCTAATAAAACTAATGACCACTTTCACAGGGCACCTGGATGCCTCAGTCAGTTAAGCATTCAACTTCAGCTCAGGTCATGATCTCACGGTTGGTGGGTTTGAGCCCCATGTCAGCCTCTGTGCTGACAGCTCAGAGCCTGGAGCCTGCTTCAGATTCTGTGTCTCCCTCTCTCTCTGCCCTTCCCCTGCTTGTGCTCTCCCTTTCTCAAAAATAAACATTTTTAAAAAGTAATAATCATTTTCTAAAAAGCAAAACAAAAACAGTCATATATAATTTGCTTCAGAAAAACGTACTACCTTTGGGGAAGTCACTTTTAACTATTTTTATAGTGACCCTTCTATAAAGTGGAGAGTTTAAGTTTGCTTATAGTTTCAGTTTAGAATCTTGTGTATTGCATTTCCTTTAAGTGGGGCTCACCTGTAGGCTCTTCAGGGACCAAGTCAATCCATGCCCTTCCCACCTGCTATCCCATACTAGGAGACCAGAGGGTTCGTGATATCACTCTTGATTCTTGTAAATATATGCCTGGAGTGTTTGAATTAAAAATCTCCCAGTCTCTTTGATTTGCCCAGCGGCTCTGACAGAGGCCCTGCCAGGGCTGGGTCTTTTAGAAAGGCTCCTTAATTTGGAATAAAACCCCCCAGCCAACAGAAAGTGCTCACAGGACAATAGAACTATAGTACTTCACTACAATGCACTTTGCATCTTTGAGCACTCAAGGGGGTAACCTTAATGAGCACAAAATATTCATCTCTAATAAGAACATGCTGTCATAATCACCCTCCATGTGATAAATATCCTAGAGGTTTTCTCTTTGTTAGGTTAATGCTTTTCCACAAGATAATCTAACCAATTCTCTAAAAAATAATCACACGTTATCAGGCCCCAATATAGTAATATGGAGGGTTTTTTTTTTAATGTTTTGAATCTTGCCTTAAATAAATCCCATCCAAATAAATGCTCCCTTTTTAGCTGGCACCAAAGCTTGTGTTGTTCATTGTAATCAAGCTCCCAGTTGGCTAACTCCTCATCTAACAGTATGTCTTCTGATTTCATTTGAGCAAAATTTATCATCCACAAGCAAAGACAGAAAATGTGTGAATGTCTAAAGCTTATGTAAATTAAGAGGCCATGCATGCCGGTCCTAAAAATAGTAGATAATTATAGGCATTTCTTTCCCATACAATAATTATAGGCCTCCTGTCATCTTTTCTATTCTGTATAAGGTCACAGTAGTATTATACAAAATTTACAGTATATTACAAGTTAAAAACACAATAATTAGCAACTGTGCATCTTCGGCACCAGTGATGAATGTTCACAGTAAAAGTTAAAAAAAAAAAGAGCATTATTTGTTTTATGTGGACAGTACACACTTAAATTTAATCATCAACTCCTGCTACCCAATAGGCAATATTCTCTCACTATTATAATGCTATTTGCCAAGTTCATAGTACACCCTTGGGCTGAATTCATCCTTAACGAAGAGACAGTAAGCCAAATCTCTCACTGTCATCTCCACCAGGTGCACCATATTATTTTAAATTTAATAATTCTGTTGAACATATTGAATGATAATGAGCAAGCTTAGAGAAAGTGCCAAGGATTATTTTGACCATTATAATCAACATCTGATTCAGGGGGAAAAAAATCCTTTTGCTAAATAATGTGGGTAGTTCAGAGGTTTGCTTATTTAATATACGATGTAGGGTTGTTTTCCCCCTGCTTGTTTGTATCATTCATTGAGGGGAAGAAAAAGCTATGGATATTATACTTCAGTGGAAAAAAAGTATTTTAACAAAAGAGGGTTTATCCTTGGCTCTTAATTATCCATACTAATGGGGACAATTAGTATTTGTCCTCATTTGGACTCCTTTGCTTAAGGAAAAAGTCATAGAAGTAAACACCCTTACCAGCCTTTCCCAGCTCTGCCATGTTGTCAAAAGCGGCTTAAGAAAGATGAGGATTTACCAAGAATGGGGCCAGTGAAGCTTGTAGAGGTACTAAAACCACTCGTGGTTGCCTGTGTCATTTGGTTTGCTCAGCTGTTTCATGTCTCCAGCTATGACAGTTCTTTTCCCCACTTGCCACGCTGATGTCCAATATGATCACTACAAACAGGAATGCTCACCTCTAGGGCTGTGCTGTCTCAAAAGCGGTTCAGACCCAAAGACCAGCATCCCAGGGAGAACTGAAAATTAATCAGAGCAACCATTATGCTCTGTGTAAGAAACTGATTCTGTGACCACCTTAGCCATTCTCCTCCTTTTGAGAGCAAAATAGTACGAACAGAGATTAAGAATAAGGTCTGGAGTCAGATTTTCTTGGTTCAAATCCCAGTGCCACTCTTCATTAGCTCTATGAGCTTAGATGTGACCTTTCTATAAAGCAGCAGTTGGAAGCATTAAAAGAATATATGTGAGATATATATAACCATTTTGTGATTAAATGCTCCCTGGCTACCGAAAGTTACTGTGACAATTGAAGAGACTTAAAAATAATGTAAAATATGTAAAAATAATAAAAAATAATATAAAAATAATATAAAATATTTCTGATTAAAAGCACAAGTTTTGGGATCAGGTAAGTCACCCACACACAAATCTCTGGCTTCAGCCAAGACCTCTAAGCTTCAGGCTGGAACATCCAACTGCCTAGCTGACATTCCCCTTTGGATGTCTCACGGGCCCTGCAAACACAGCCGAACTCTTCAATTTCTTCCATACACCTGCTTCTCTTGCTCCCCACCTCCATGAGCAAAACCACCAGAAGAGACCACCTTGGACCCACGTCTCCCTAAACCCTGGCTTCCAATCCATTAACAGAGAAGACTTTTGCTGGGTCCAGCATATATTCCTCCCTCATCCTTTCTCAACAATATCCATTTCCATTGGTGAACCATGTGATTTCAAGGAAAGCTGACCCTCCAGCTCTAGTTTCAAAGCTTACGGCTTAGGTTTAGTCGTTCAGAATGTTCTATCTTCCTAGCCTCAATAACTGGTTCACAAATGGGCATGAGACTTAAGGTAGTCCAATCAGAGTGAGACTTGAGGCTTTTGCTGAGAACACTGTACTGAAGATACTCTCTTTTTAAAACAGGATATAAAGAAAGAACAGTCTTGGAGACACTGGCAGCCACCCTGAGAGCATGATAGTAGTCCACTTTTGATACAGCATATATGGCAGAAGGTAAAACAGTCCAACAGAAACCAGTCCCCTAGAGACTTCATTGAGCTTTACCTGAACCCAGCCCTATTTCCACATAATGCAGTTACACAAACCAATATATTCCCTCTACCTCTTTAAAATTATTTTAAGTTTATTTATTTATTTTGAGAGACAGAGCGCACACGAACATGAGTGGGAAAGGGGTAGAGAGAGAGAATCCCAAGCAAGTTCCGCACTATCAGTGCAAGACCAAATGCAGGGCTCAATCTCACGAACCATGAGATCGTGACCTGAGCTGAGATTAAGAGTCAGATGCTTAACCAGCTGAGCCACCCAAGCACCCCTCCCCACTACTTTTCAAGTTAGTTTCTATTACTCAGTATTCTATTGCAATTGAAAGCATTCCAAATGATTTAATCAAAAAGTTTGCCTCCTAAATATCTCTGGAATACATTCACTTCTCTCCATCCCCTCCACCACCATCCTGATTCAAACCTCCGTTATTTACTATCTAGACTATCGTGATAGCCTTCTGATTAGTCTTCCTGCTTCCTCAGTTGTCCCTCTTCCCACTCCATTCTCAAGTAGTCAGCAGTATCTTAAAAAAAAAAAAAATTCAAATGTGATTAAATCATTTCCCAGCTTAAAGTCCTTTAATGACTTCTTATTGAGATTAGGATAAAGTCCATATCCCTAACAAAGCCAACTAGGTCCTATGTGATTTGGCTCATAACCTTTCTCAACATCTTGTCTTAATGTCAATCCCCCTTGGTATTTAAATTCCAGGCACAACTGCCTTTTTGCAGTTTCCTGAAGACACACCATGTTCTTTTCTGCCTCAGGTCTTTTGTACATGCTGTTCCATCTGTCTAGGACAGCCTCTTCTCCAGACAATGACCACAGACACCCCAAACACTCTTTTACTCACCTCTCCCTCTGGATCTCAGTGGTATTCCTCACAGAAGCTTCCAACTATAGGTCCCCTGTCATGTTTTCCACTCTCCTCTGTGTCCCTCCTTCACAGCATCCTCACACTTCTCGTTCCTTATTTAACTGTCTGCCTCTCTTTTAATGGTATATCATCACCACTTACCTACCGCAGGATAGGCCTGGAACATAGCAGGTACTCAACAGATGGGTCAATAAAATAATCGAGATAAGTACAAATTTTTTTTAATGTTTATTTATTTTTGAGAGAGAGAGAGAGAGAGAGAGAGAGTGTGTGTGTGTGTGTGTGTGTCAGAGCATGAGCGGGGGAGGGGCAGAGAGAGACAGAGACACATTACCTGAAGCAGGCTCTAGGCTCCAGCTGTCAGCACACGGCCCAACACAGGGCTAGAACCCATGAACCACAAGATCATGACCTGAGCCAAAGTTGGATGCCTAACTGACTGAGCCACCCAAGCGCCCTGAGATAAGTACAAATTCAAGGTCTCTTTTTAATTGTATAACCCTGGGTGAGCTACTTAACCTCCTTGAGCTTCTGTTTCTTCACGCTTAAAAAATGCAAGTTGACAACACCCACCTCACAAGACCATTTAAGGATTAAATTAAATTTGGGCACATAGCAAGTGTTTATTACATCTCTAGTAAGTGGGATGTCCCAGATCCAGGATTTCCCTAGGTCTCAAGAGATGAAAAAGAACCCTAGGACCCAGATGCTTTACAGTAGAATCCAAACTTTCAAAACCATTCAAGTGGGAAGGAGAGTTTCCACTGTGAGAGGTTCCTTGAAAAGGCCCCAAGGACAGCTATGCCATTCAAAGGAGATGGAAGAATTTATAAGCAAAACATCAGGTGAATACTTTAGGAGAAACTAACTAGTAAACTGGCATGCTTATGCTCACCAATAAATGGCAAGAATGACTAGTCCCTATTCTCTGTGACATCACTTCAAAATGTGAAGGCTGAATTTCAGCCCTGCAGCTGTGTATCTTTCCAGCACCTACACCATGGCTCTTATCTATGTATTCGACTATTTGACTGATCTCTTGCCTTATACTGAACACGGCATTAAGAAATGTTATCTACGTTGTTTTGTTTCATTTAATCCCTAAATTCTGTAAAGTAGGTCTCACTGTTTACAGTTGACACATGAGAAAACAGAAGCCTCAGTGCTCTCACTTCAGCACTAAATCTCTTTCTTCATAGCACTTTTTTTGTTTTAATTTCCTTAAGTGATCTCTACGCCCAGCATGGAGCTCCAACTCACGACCCAGAGATCAAGAGTCGTGTGCTCTACCCACTGAGCCAGCCAGGCGCCCCTCTTCATAGCATTTCTGATTTGTGATTAGATTTTCTGCCTGTTCATTTATCATCCTCATCAGGCTGTAAGTTCCTTGAAGGCAAGCACTTTATTTGTTTTGTACATTTTTTTTTTTTTTTTGCAAAAGCCCAGTTTGGCAAAAGCCCAGGTTAGTACTTGCTGCATGTTTGTTGTTTATTGTTCAGTATTTATTTATGGAATAAATGAGTAAATGGATGCTTTGATTTGGTAGAGCAAAGAGATGAGAAATTGGTATCTGAGACAAAATAATACACAGGTTAAACTAAACATTCAGAAAGACTTAGATTTCTCTGAAGCCCACTTGGCATTTAAATATCTGGGAACAGATCAAGAATATGCCAACAGCCCATTAAAGAGTTGATATTCAATGTGTAGAGACCTGCTTTCCCTCAAGTCCTGAACGGCTGTTTGGTTTCTGCAGAGCACGCTCTGTGGAGCCGCAGGGCCCTCATTTGTATCAGAAGTGAGAGCTAGTTCTAAACTCAAGTTGGATGGAACAAATATGTTCTTTTGACTTAATGATATAACATTTTATCAGCCACATAAAAAATGAAATATATGTGTTCATTTGCTATTTGAGGAGCTTTTTCGACGTGTGTGCAGGAGCTATGTCAGCTGCTAACTGGTGATCCTTTTCTGACACCCTTTCCCAAGAGTATTGCATAGATAAACATACTCTATTTGAACAAGACCAATGACAGCAAAATTGCTTGCTTGTCTCTAAAAAGACTCTAATAATGTGCACCAAGGGAGAGGCCCATGGTCTGACAGAATTTTTTTTCCCCAGTGTAAACCATAAAATCCATTTCAATAGCCAGAATAAAGCAGTTTAAAGTGCATCCCTAGTTAATTATATCCAAAGAGTAATAATAAAATCAACTATTAAATTTTAGAACTTCCTCTTTAAAGTATTAAATATTTGGCAACGGCAACGCAGTTAAATTTCTCTCACAACAATGCTCTCCCTTGCTCAGCTGGCCTATAAGAAGGGCATTTATGCAAACTCTTTCAGTGTGCTAGAAAAAGAATATATTTTTCCTGGGAAGAAATATTTCAAATCAGTCCTTTGTTCCTGCCATTTTTTGGTTTGTTAAATAACTAATAGCTTGATAGGAAAATTCACTAAATTAAAGGAGACAACTAAATCATAAGTCCTGTACAATAATAGACAGGACATGACAAAAAAAATTAAAATCAAAAGGTCACATGAGTCCAAATCCACTGTTTGGAGCCTTGACTCAGTTGCCTCGGCAGCTTTCAAGATTCAGGCATTTTCTGGCCTTTATAACTTCACCCTTGATGTCAGTCCACACCAATGCTGTTCATTGGAGTAGAGGTCTGTACTAGACTAGGATGAAAGAACTGGGTTCTGTAGAAATCATCCAGTAAGCAGTGACTTTGGCTCCTATCACACAGTTTGATTAGGTAGCCATGAATCTGTCCCCTTCAGTAACTTCACTCACAGGTATAAGAAGGATTAAGCTATCTGGTGGGACAGAATTCAGAATGTGATCTTCCAAGGCTGAAGGCAATGGTTTTGCCAACATTCATCCACTCCCCCTGTTATTTGTTCTACTTCAATTTCCCATTTGAAAGACTGATTCTACCTCTATGAATAATGTGGAGAGTGAGTACTGCTTCCTAAGAGGCAAAGGAATATGTAGGTTACACCAAAGCTAGACTACTGGCTTCTCAGAAAACCTAGAGGAGAATGAAAAACTTACCGCTGTCTCTAAGGATAGAGTTTCTATTCTGGGGACACCTTGCTGGGCAGCTTTAGAAAAAAGTTGTGTCTGTAAACTCACTGGATTGTGGACCAGATAATAGACCAAATTTACACCACAAGGAAGCTCACCTGGAAGTATCTCAGGAAAACAGCCAAAAGAAGCCTCCAAGACAAGGGGAAGCAGAAATTATGTTGTGGGTGGGATCCTCACAGCTACTGTGTATCTTTCCAGTGGACCTCACCTGCCTGCCCCTCCAAAGCCAGATCCAGATAAAAATCAGAACACACTCATGAGAGAAACAAAAGCTACCTCCTGGCCAACAGTCCCTGTAGCGGGGAGGATGCAGGTGCCTGCTGTACTCTCTGAGGCACTAGATATGGGGTTGAAGGGCACTTCCAGAGACAGAGGTGGAACTGAAGGGCCCCCTGTGGGCTTTCACTCTGGGGCCAGATGTTTACTAGGCAATCTTGAAAAAGACCCACAGTTATGCTCTTGTTTTACAAAGAAAGTAATTGAGATAATGCTATATCAGGACAATTATTGGAAAAGGGAGAAGAAAGGAAACTTGGCCTTAAGCAGTCTCAACGTAAATTCTCAATGAAACATTTAAGAGAATAATAGATGTCTGGTTTGAAGATACAATGACAAATAAGATGTAAGTGGTCTTGCTTTCCAGAGACATGATCACCTGGTGGGGAGACACTCCTGTCCATAAGTAAATGCTATTCAGTTGTAACAGGTGCTGTAACAGAGCTAGATTCAAGAAGGGCAAGTATAAGAGATTGATACCTCAACTTAGGAGCTCATGGACGTTTCATTGAACAGGAACTATTTAGCCTGAAAATACAGGTAGATATTTACCAGTTGGACATGGGATGGGGTAGAAAGTGTTCCAAGAAAAAATAACCCAGGCAAAGTACAGTGAAATATCTCAGGTGATCATGGACCTAGAAGTAGCTCAATACAGTTGCATCAAGTCTGGAGGTGTTTATCAATGGTTCCTGCACACATGGGGTTTCTGAGATGCCAGATTGGGAAGGGGCTGTAGGACCTGGATCATGAAGAGCCTCATACTCCAAGCTAAGTAGTTCCAAATTGATCCTGTAATGAGGTGCCATGAAGGACTTTAAATAGATCAAATAGGGCTTTAGAAGGATCATTAGGAAGGCAGTGTGCTGATGAATGGGTTGCAGGGGACCAAACTTGGAAGGAGAGGCCAGTTAGGAGCTGTTCATTCATTCATTCATTCATTCATTCATTCATTCACATATTTATTAAGCACCAATGTACCAAGGTACCAAGGTACCAGGCACCTTGAGAGAGTAGTTGATCTTCCTGGAGGTGGGGATTAAGATGAGAGAAACTGAGGAGCATGCAGTTTTTGTATGAGCAGTAGGATGTGAGGAATGTAGAAGACTTGGTGATTTCTGTTCTCTTTCTATATTCTGTTTGCATCCAGAGGCAAGTTCTTCCCCATCAGTCCTCATCTTCATCATCTAATGAAACTTGCTCTCAGGAAAATTCTAATAAACCTTAAGCTTTAGTGGATTTCTCCTCCCAGAAATACCTGTCTTGAAGCAGTAAGCAGAAGCCTTGAGTCACTGGAACGAAGTCCTGATGGTAGATTTCCAGAACTAGGTAAGAAGGACCTACTTTTTAATCAGGATCTCCTCCATGCAAGAGGGCATCTGCTCCACCTCTCAGGACAACCCTGCATTCCAGGCAAAGCAGTGAATAACTACTTTGATTTTGGTGCCCCTTGCTCCCTGGGGCCAATCTCCCAGGTCCCAGGCTTCTAATCTCTTGCCCAGAGTACTTTTTCTTGCCTAATGTGTGTGTGTGTGTGTGTGTGTGTGTGTGTGCGCGTGTGTGAATGTGTGTGTGCACACACACACACAAAATAGTCACACAGGGTCCTTATCCCAAGAATATTTTTTCCCATCACAAAATTAAATACCTCTGCCCAGGAAGGACAACATGCTTTATGAAGGCAGTTCCAGGAATCTTTCGAATTGTGTCATTATAGAGGTAGATCCATGCCAGGCATTTCCTGAGATAGCAAACTGGTCGTCTTAGAGTGAAAATGATCACAGAATTTGAAGATTCTGGTGTGAACTAACTTACTTTCCTTCCTCTCTAGCTCAAAATCTCTTGCTGTCATTTCTCTCCTTTTTCCCTTCCCACCTGCCTCTCTATCCATCTCAAGTCTAAGCCCTTTCTTCACCTGTGCTCTAGATACTGACATCTATACCTTCAGGAATTGCTTTTCAATTTTTTTTCTCATATATTTATTTTCTCTTTATTTTTTATTTCATTTTTATTCTCCTTTTATTTTCTCTCTTGCTTTCATGTTCCACTTCTCCCTCTCCCTCCTATCTACAAACTTGCTTTGGTCACCCTTACCCTCCTTTCAAACCTGGTGTCCCCTCCAGGTCTTATCAAGTCATTCTCCTGCCACTCAACAGTGTTCTGTTCCTTACCTCCTACGTCCTTTATATTATCTCCATGTAGTCTTGCTCCTACCCAACTACCACCCTCCCTACCCCTAGCTCTCCTGAAACTGCCTCTTTAAAGGCTGCTGCTGACTTTCCTCTTGCCAGATTCAATCACACTTCTAGTGGTCTCCTGTAAGTAAAAACAGAACCCATTTTAAGACATTTGGAATTTGCCATCTTATCCAATGGGTAATATTTATAAAGTACTTGCTGGCTCTGTGCCCATTTTGTCATGTACAAAATGACCACAATAATAACCCTGACTCTATCTATAATGCTAGATTGAAATAAGCTGTTATGTGGACTTTGTAAACTACAAATTGCACTTCAATTATTAGTCATTATTACTGTCATGCTTGCCTTTTCTAGCAATCAGCTCTGCTGACCACTGGATTCTTCTTGCAGTTTTCCCCAGCCTGAGCTTCTCCTACATGATCCTCTGCCCCCTGCCCTTCTGTTCCTTGCCTCTTTTTCTAAAAGGCCATGAAAAGAGGGAATCCCACTGAGTTTTGTCACCAGTCTTTATCTGCATTCTCATCCTATCCCACAACTTCAGCTACCCCCTATATATAGATCTTCAACTCCGTCCTATCACCTCTCTAGAAGTTCTCACACTTTGATCTGTACCAACACAAAATTACAAAAACTTAACTGGTTTTATTTCCCAAGGCTGAACAGACTTCCTTATTTATTTCTCTCGAAGGTACCATCACTTTTCTACTTAAATATCATCCAAGATTAGAGACCAAACATTTGATGTCTTCTGGATTTCTTCTAAGTTTAAGCAGTGAAATAGATAGCCTACACCAATGTATTGGTAATCTATTGCTGGATATTGAATAACCCCAAAACGTAAGGTATAATCCAGTAACTATTTAGTTCAATTCTAAATTAGTGTATCACTCTACTGTTCTCACCTGGACCCACATGTGCTTCTGTCATTAGCTGCTGGTCAGTTAGGCCACTTGACTTCTGGGGTTAGCTGACTATTGTCTGGGGAAAGGAGGATACTGGACCACATGTCTGTCACAATCAAGGAAGCTAGCCTGGGCTCATCCACAGGGCTGCTCAGGGTTCCAAAAGCAGCCAGAGAGCAAGCTCTGATACCCAAGTTCTTTTTAAGTCTCTGTCACATGTTTGCTACTATCTCAATGGCAAAGCAAATCACACAGCCAAACTCAGAGTCAGTGTTGGGAGGGTGCTAGTAAAGGGCGTAGAGACAAGGAAGGAAACATATATAAAAGGAAGAAACTGAGGACACTTTTGCAACAATCGCAATCAGTCAACCTGGACATCTAATGCATACAAGTTTCAATTTCTCTGGTAGGGACTCTCCAGGAAAACCTCCCATAGACAGCATTCACCAAAAACACTTCATTAAAGGTCTCTAATGAAGGGTAATTCAGCCCATGTTGCTCAGACCTTTCTGAATTGTTTGCCGAATGGTATATCATTGCTTGCTAAACATTCTGTCACGAAAGACTAATGGTCACTTCCTGACATTCCCTCATTGCATGTCATAAAAGCCTAATACCCTGCAAGTCAGAAACAAAGCCTCAAGAAATACAGCAGTCTCATCAAGGTAATATTGTCTCTAAACATGAAGTCTCAACCCAGGGTTGAATCCAGCCCCAGTGGGTAAAGAGGCCCAGGGTTACTACAGAAGTCATTAGACCTGACTACCAAGGACCAGACCAAGCCCCACCTCACAGATTAGTTACACACGTGTCATATAGTTGTGGGTGCCCCAGATGAGTGTGAAGGCCAAGGTCTGGGGGAAGAGGATGGTGAGCAAGGTTTGCCTTGCACACAGGAAGACTAGGCTATGGTTCCTGACCTCAGGCATCTCATCAGTGTGGTGCCACCAAGAGCTGCTGTGGGCCTTCAGAGATGAGAAGGCTCTTGGTAGGCCAGAGTTGTCAAGGCGGGCCTCAGGGGAAGTACAGGATTTAAAATAAGTTTCGAAAGAAGACGAGAGTGGCTGTCATATTGGGGGAGGGGGAGAGCATTAAAGGAGAGATGAGTGTGGTGAAGAACAGTAAGGCGGGCTTGCCTGGAATAAAAGGTACTGGCAGGGGAGGGCAGGAGATAGGCTGGATAAATAGTGTGGACCAGACACAGATGTTCTCATTGCCTATTTGATAGTCTTCATTTAACAAGTCTTATGTTCTTGACAGGACAGAGAATGAGGAAAGTGTTGGGTGAGGAAGGTTAAGTTGGGGACACTGAATTACAGGAGAAAAGAAATAAAAACAAGGATATTAGTTGAGAGATCATTAGATAATCTAGGTGTAGTCCAGATAAGTTAGGACAGAGAACAGAAAGAGGAAGAGGTATATCCTACAGAAATTATAAAAGAAAGATTTCAATGTCTACTTCATATTAAGCTACTTCCCAGATTTCAATTCTGGGGCAAACGATCCATTCCTTATGGACTGTGGAACAACTTGCCAAGAGGGCTAATTATAGCAGTGTAGAAAACCAAGGCAGATAAATTCCCATTCTCCAAGTGAAGAATTTGCAGGATTTTTTTTCTGATTTGACTACTTGGGAGAAAATTCTTAGTCTCTCCCTTGCTACATATATAAATGTAGCACCAAAATTATCATGGGGTTGAGATAAAAATGGAACATTTTTGATACTTAATCTTGTAGTTCAAGCAAGATATGGTGCTAGGTTATGTGTTCAATCCCAATTACGAACAGGTAATAATAACCAATATTTACAGAGTCGCCTCACTCAATGTTCACAACCACCCTGTAAAGTTAGCATCACTATCATTTCCATTTCATAATCAAAGGAACTCAGAGAAGTTAAGCATTTTTCTAAGATCACTCATCTACTAAGAAAGAGTGGAAATTTGAATTCAGGTCTTCTGACTTCAAAGCTTTCCCCCACACCACTAAATTTTCAGTCCAACACTGCAAAGCAGAGGTTTGTTCTCTTTAAAAGAATCAGAATTATAGGTGTTTGTTCTCTTTAAAGGACCAGAATTTTAGGATATAGGCTGATGAGTCTTGACATTTCCTTAATGTAACATGTTAATTCTTTATTTAAGAGAGAACAACTTGTGATTTTCTTCCATTGGTGGGCTAGACAGATAATAAAAATGATAGCAAAAGCTATTAAAATTTATATGGAGACTAGCACGGATTGGAATAACTACAAAGTGAATTCTTTAAGCTGCAAGAGAAAGGTGGTGAAATAGCACAATATGAAAGAAAGCTCTCCTTTAGCTTCAGATGCCTAAACATGCCATCAAAAGACTGCTCAATTCTCAAATGCCAGTATTTTCTGACTCCTCTAAAACCTATTTTTAATGCAAAATATCAAAATCAGCGGGATAGTAGGTGTCCCAAAATGTCTTAATTCAGAGAATTAGTGTTAACTGAGCCTGATTAGCTCCATTTATCTCTAATTAATTACCTTTATCTAATTAGACACTTTGTTTCCGGTAGACATGGAGTCAAGTAGACTAGATTATTAGTGTAGTCATTGTGCCTTTACAAAATCCTGAAATTAATGAAACGTGCAAAAGAATCTGCAGTTCTAATTGCACAGGTGTTGCCTTATGGCAAAGCTTTATCATCTGATTACACCAAGGGGTTATTAGTGACTTTTTATATAGAGGATGAGCCTATGAAATGTACCTTAGCAACAGCTCATTAGTTTAGGGTTGTTACTGTATTATTTATTACATTCAGCCTTCCCCATTATCTAGATTGATTCATGGACCTATATATTTTTTTCTCTCCTCTGTGCAGAAAAAATAAAATAAAATAAACCATCATTATGAAGAGTCCAGATGCAATGTGGAAAAATGCAAAATGTGTTCATCAGCTACAATTTGACTCTTTAAGACAGAACGCTCTAAAGTTACATGCGATCAGAATCAAATTTATGGGGGGTGTTCTATGGAAAAAAAAAACAATTTAAATTACTGAGGAGTATGGAATAATCCCTATATGTGATCAAAAAAAAAAAAAAAGCATCTGGCTATCCCCAATGTCTTCGCATAACTGAATAGGCATATCAAGGTATGTGGAAACAAAAAGCAAAATATTTTTACACTAAAATGTATTTACTTTTATTTTCACTTTACATGCTTCTAAAACAGGCTAAGGAGACATCTCCACATATGCTCCCCCACCACATTTATAAAAATCGATCTCTTGTTTTACTTTTTTCTTTTTTTAAGAATAGATTTGTTACCGGATAGAGAAAAGTAACAAACTATACAATCTAGCTTTGCTGAAAAAGCAAGATTTCAATGCCTGCTTACAAAAATGAAAAGTGCTTTTTTATGGCAAGTTTAAGCATCTGCAAAATACTAAAATATCCCAACCTTTGTATTTTAATTTTTTCCCCTTAAAACCATTTGAAGCACTGTTTTTTCACAATCATAGAGTAATTAAACAGCTAGAAGTAAATCCAGCCACAATCCTATTCTAACATACAAACATATTTATTGACAAAGCAGTAATTCTTTATATAATTTGTCAACATAAATATGTCAAATGTGTTTTAAAATCATTTCTCTCTCTGTTCCCCAACAAAAATTCCTCTACTGATATGAGCCATTATATTGCTGTTCACTTGCTGCAGAATCTAAACTAGTGAAATGATACCGGGTAACTGTTTTATAGAGCATGACAACTAATTTGAGTGGTAATAATGAATATTTAATGATCCTCCTTTCAAGCATGAACATATAACTTTTCATGTATTCCCTACCAAAATTATAACCATTAATCTAAAAATTATAGTTGCAACTGAAATAATAGCCAGGAATTATAGATTATAGCCAAGTTGGAATATTGCATAAATATTCTGTATGAACACAAACACGGGGGCACGTAGGAAGCTCCAGCCTCCTGTTTTCATGCAATCCAAATCTCTTTGAAATGTATGGAAGTTGCATGATTAGTAGAGAAGACATTTGAATTCAGATATAAAAAGGCTATTATTTCTATCAATAAGTAAGTACAATAGCCAAGGTCATTTTCACTCTTCACTAGCTCACAATTTCTAAACAAAAATAACATGTATATAAAAATGTGTCCCCTGTAAGGGTAATATTAGAACGTCCTCTTTAAATCAAGGAAACAGGGAACATAAAATTTATCAGAAAGGCAGAATTTTATACTTTTAAATTTCATCTTTTTATGTATTTAATTTTCCCAATTATGTCCCTCTACCAGAAACTACAAATGTGACTTCAGGAAAAGAAAGAGATCTGAAAAAATACATACAGTGCTTTACAATGGACTTTGTTCACTGATAAAAAATAATTTTGGTTAAATTTTCAAGTTGTATCATTCCTAGTTTTCAGTGAGATCTGTATAATTTCATATGCCTGCAATGTTGCAAAGAAACACATCTGCCTCTTTTCCTGGTTGGGTTTGCTTTCCTTATTACAGGAAAACCAGTGCTCTTGTCACAAATACCCAATTCTACATCAAATCCCAGGGCTCTATATTATTTTTTAATTGTTTTTAAAGGTACATTGTGTCTTAACAAAAAAAAAAAAACAAAAAAAACCCACAATTGATAATGTGGAAAAGAGGAGCCAGTAAAATCTGCACTTTTTCCCAATTGTGAGCCTCTTTATCAGAAAGTAAGTGCCCAGTTGAATGGCACATCATTACAGCACCAGCTCATCAACAAGGTTTTGCCTCTTTAGTACTCCAGCTTACAGGTCAACATGTAAGCATGTGTTGGGTCACATTCCCCAAATGTGTACATACTCATTGAACACATTTCTAATTGAGCATGTGTTCTTGACTAAAGCCGAGGCAAGATCAAATGAGGAAAGGAATTCCAAATATCCTTCATAAACTGTAAAGTGCTTCAGAAATATAAAATGGTAACACTGCACAACACTTAGGTAACACTACATCAGGATACTAAACTCCTAATGATGCTTCATTTGTTCACTTCGGCAACCTTGTTATTGCCCCTATACAGACATGGCAGTTAGTCAATAAAATCTTTGTCTTTCTTGGGTTCTTTCCTGGACTTCCATTCTAGATTTCTTCTTCTTCTTCTTTTTAAATGTTTATTTATTTACTTCTAAGAGAGACAGACAGAGAGAGAGGCAGAGATAGGGGGAAACAGAATCCCAAGCAGGCTCCATGCTGTCAGCACAGAGCCCGATGCAGGGCTCGAACTCACAAACCATGAGATCATGACCTGAGCCGAAGTCAAGAGTCAGACGCCCAACCGACGGAGCCACCCAGGTGCCCCATTCTAGATTTCTTCTGATGAAGAAGACTTCCTACCAAAGAGTGTACACCAAATATCATATCTTAGCAGGTTTATTTTGCTATATGCATATACATAGGCACCGAATATAGTATGTCAAAGAACATGGTAACAAATATCAGGAAGTTTATATATCTTTCTCATTTACCCTGAGTTTTGCAGCCTCATTCATCACCTCTTTGTGCCAGCTCACTAAACTTCCCCAGAAGAGCTAGAGACCAAATTCCTCAGCACCCAGTGGCTCAAAGCAAATATAGAACATGATAGCAAGATGCAAGAAGAAATGAGACAGACTGAAGGCACACATCAGGAGGACAATTTGGGACCAGGGAAAGGTTTTTTTATTTGTTTGTTTCATTTAAGGAATGGGGAAAACCTACTTTAGACAGTGGGAGAGAAAAAAGCTGCAGTTGGGACTCTTTTTAACACACACAGAACAGGTTAATATTGTGTTAAAAATACGTTTATGTATTAGGTTGGCTGGATAATGTGAAGGGTGGGCACCCAGAATGAAGACATGGAACCTAATGTACTCAAATATCCTCTCTTGTTTGA
>NC_056667.1:80845000-80965000 GCF_018350195.1 Panthera tigris
GGATGTTTAAAACTTAATCTGACAATCTTTGGTTTTCCACTGGAGTATTTAGTGTGTTTACATTTATTTAATTTTTGGAAACACCTTGATTAAGGTATAATTTATAAGCAATACAATGCACATATTTTAAGTATACAGTTCAACAAAAGCAGACACCTATTTAACTACCACCACAATCACGATATAAATCATTTCCATCACCCCAAAAGATTCCTCTGTGTCCCTGCTTAGTCAATCTCCACCCCCACCCCAGCTCAAACTCAGAAACCACTGATCTGCTTTCTGTCACTGTATATTAGATTTCCCTTTGTTAGTATTTTATAGAAATGAAAATCATTATACTACGCATTCTTTTGTGTCTGGCTTATTTTGCTCAGCATAGTGTTTTTGAGATTCATTCTCAAAATGAATGGATGTATTAGCAACTTATTCTTTTTACGGTGAGTAAGACTCCATCTTATAGATAAACTACAATTTATTTTTCTTTTCAAAGAAAAGAAAGTTGGATTATTTCCACTTTGGGCTAACATGAATAAATCTCCTGTCGAGCAGGAAGATCTAGCTACCCATCCCAAATGGGGATTCCCATGGTGTGGATGATGGCAGAGACTGTACCATGGCCCATCACCAGAAGTGGGCGTCCATAGACCTAATCCAATGCATCTTCTATGCATTGGGAGTCACCAGGAAGGACTCACACACCAAGCACTGATTGTAACACAATGTATTCACAGAAAGAAGAAACATGGTAATATTAGTGTCTGTAGGGTGCACTGGACTCCCATGGTCAACGAGTCCTTTCCAACAGCTGATGCAGGCAAAGACCTGGTTTCCTCCTGCAGGTGACAAATACACTGGTGGGAATGGGCAGGTGCCAGGTGACGCACATGCTTAAACAGTGCATGGAAGTTCACAGCATACCCAGAACAGAGAAAAGCTTTCTCCTAATAAAGAAGAATATGGGACCAAGCAACACCTTGCACATAGCTTCCATATAGATGACTGTTCCAAGCCCAGGGCAATGATGAGCAGTCCCAAAGAAGGGTGACTGGTCCCACAATGGCTTCTTCCCCAACACCTCCCGTGGACATTCTTGTACAAGTCTTTGTGTCCACAAAGATTTTTTTAATATTATTTATTTTTGAGAGACAGAGTGAGACAAAGTGAGAGTGGGGGAGGGGCAGGGAGAGAGGGAGACACAGGATTGGAAACAGGCTCCAGGCTCTGAGCTGTCAGCACAGAGCCTGACGCAGGGCTCAAACCCACAGACTGTGAGATCATGACCTGAGCTGAAGTCGGATGCTCAACCGACTGAGCCACCCAGGCGTCCCCACAAAGATTTTTAATTTGTCTTAAGTATATACCTACGAGAATTGCAGAGTCATATGTTAAGTGCATATTTAACACCTTAATAAACTGCCAAACGGTTTTCCAAAGTAGTTGTGCTATGTACATTTCTCCCAAGATATGAGAATTCCCATTGTTCCACATCCTTACTGACAATGGTATAATTATTGTTCTACTTTTAGTCTTTTTTGTGTGTGTGGTTGTAGTTGTATCACATTGCAGTTTTAATCTGCATTGACCTAATGGTCAATGATGCTGATCATCTTTCCCAGTTTTTACTGACCTTTCATATATCTTATTTTGTGCAGTGTCTGTTCAAATTTTCTGTTCATTTTTTAGGTTGAAATACTCAGTTTTTAAGTTGTAAGAAATATATACTTAGAACCTATATCTTAGAACACACACACACGTGTGCGCGTGCACGCACGCGCGCGCGCACACACACACACACACACACACACACACATATGTATTGCTAATATTTTCTCCTTTACTGGCCCTTGCCTTTTCATTTCCTTCATGTAGTCTTTCAAAGAGCAGAAATTTTAAATTCAATGATTCCATTTTAAACTTTTTTCTTTTATAGATCATACTTTTAAAATATCTTATTTAAGAAAATTAGTCTTTCACTATGATGGCATATAGTTTATCTTATATTTTCTTTTAGTTTATAAGTATTGCAGTTTATCTTTTACGTTTAGGTCAATGGTCCATTTTGAATAAATTTTTGTGAACGGCATGAAGGTTCATAAAAATTAAGGTTCATAAGGTTAAAAAATTATACGTTCATTTTTTTCCCTGTGGATATCCAATCGATACAGCTTCATATGTTTTCCTCATGGAATTACCTTAGCCTCTTGTCAAAAATTCTCTCCTGGTTGAGCCCTGAAATGCCTGCAGACCTGGCTAACATCTTGCTTACAATTTTACAAGAGACTCTTGGAAGCCAGAAATACCCAGCTAAACTTTTCTTGAATTCCTGATTCACAGAAACTGTGAAATAATCAATATTTCTCCAGCCATTAAATTTCAGGGAAACTTGTTACGCAGCAACAGATACCTCATATACTGACCTCATAAAATGAATAGATAAGTATTCCCTCAATCTATTTTCTAAAAGAGTTTGTATAGGATTAAATGATAGAATTCACTAGTGAAGTCAATGAGCCTAGAGTTTCCTTAATGTAAAGATTTTTAGTTGAAAATTCAATATTTTTAATAAATATAGCATTAGTTGGGTTTTCTATTTTTCTATTGTAGATTTAGCAATTTATATCAGTCAAAAATGTGTGTACTTTGTCTGAAATCCCCAATCTATTAACATACAGTTATTCATAATATCACTCTATTATTCTTTTAATGGTTATAGTTTCTGTAGTGATGATCCCTTGATGACCCCTATTGGAGCTATCGACTGAATTATTTTCCTCCAAAATTCATATCTAAAATCCCTAACTCCTAATGTGGTGATACTTAGAGATAGGGATTTGGGGAGGCATTTAGGTTTATTTAGATGATGTGATGGAGGTGGGGCCCTCATGATGAGATTAGTGCCCTTATAAGAAGAGACAGCAAAGAGCTTGATTACATTCTTTCTCTCCTCAATGTGGGGACATAGTGAGGAAGCAGCTGTCTGCAATCCAGGAAAAGGGTTCTCACCAGGAACTGACAATGACTATGCTGATACCCTGATCTTGGACTTTTCAGCCTCTGGAATGATGAAAAATAAATTCCTGTTGTTTAAACTATCCAGAGTATGATACAGGAGATGCCTTACAGTGTGCATTAGTATTACCATGCTCTGTGGTTAAGGTCCATGGAAAACTACAAGAACCCAATTCAAATAGAGCTACTAATGGCCCAGACGTTTCAGGAATGAAGTTTTGGATCACTCCACTGGGTCCTTACCAGCCACAACCCGTTGATGTCCTTGCTGAAGGCAAAGAGAATACAGAACAAGTAAAGGAAGAAGGTAGTTATAAATATGGGACCATTTACAGAAATGAAGACTGTAACTTTTATGAATATCTCCTCCCTGTTTTGTTATGTTGGCTCATATGGCAAGAGCGAGTTCAGTTTCGTAAGACACTGCCGTGTGTGTGTGTGTGTGTGTGTGTGTGTGTGTGTGTGTTTATCAGAAACTTTAATAATATTCAACATAAGTAAAAGGAAAGAATACAACAATTACAGGCTTTCTTGGCTCCTCATCCTAGGATCATGCCTTATGAAGGATATTTTATTTTTTTAGGAATTTATTGATCAAACTCACCTCTTATATTGAAGTCAACAATGTGTGCATGTGTTAATTGTGCAATTCTGGGTTAATAATATAATGTTTAATAAGTTTATGGCCGTATCTTTTTACAGGGCAATGGGCTTTTATACTTTAGGGATTTTGTTTGTTTGCTTTTTTTTTTTTTTAAGCATAGAGAATTTAGGAGGACAGTGTCTTTCTTCTCTCTCTTACAGGCAGAAACACATAATGATGTGATGGTAAGGTGCACTGTCAAAGAAAGGGGCTCAGCTTGCCTTTGATGTAAGCACAGCTCTTTTTGGAAGGTATTAGTCCCCTTAATACATAGAAAAAGAGAGCATGAAGAAGCAAAGTTTCATTTCTGGAGTAGAGTATAGTGAATTTAAGTTTCAAAGGGGAAATCTTAAACTCAGATGAGAAGAGGAAAGGCAGCAGGGAAGGCAAGTGGGGCCCGAGTACTTAGATATGACAGTAGTCAGGGATAAATAGTTCAATGCTCTGAGAATTTTTCCCTTATGGTTTTTCTATATATAAACGTTCAAACCACAGTCAGCAGTGTCTGATAGAAAACCCACTGGACTTTAAGTTAGAAGACAGAATTCTAAGAGTGGATCTATGACAAATTGTGTGATATGAAGGAAGTCAATTAGCTCGAATGTGTCTCTAAAACAGAGATACTGCCAATTGTCCCATCGCTGCCCCACCAGGTAGAGGAGAGTCTAAGAAGCAATGCTGCAAGTTGCTTCGAAAAAGTCAATATAGATGGCATTACTTTTCAATATTAGACTTTTCAATGGAACAATCATTTGAATTGTACCAAACAAAGGTTTCTTCTGACTGAAACGTGACCATTATTTAAGGCTTTGAGAGCTTTGAGAAGTAAAGCGATGTCTGCTAAGCAATTTATTACTGGAAATTTATTATTAACCAAGAAACAATTTGCTACACTGGACTGCCAGGAAAACCTTAAGACTAAATATTACCAAACCAATTCTGGCCTTTTGTAAGACCAGGGAAGCTGTCGAAAAAAGTTACTGAGGAGAAATATTATATTAAGACAGTATCTAGTCTGAATATTACCCTCTCAAAAATTCTATTTTCTCTCTTTGGATCTTAGATTTCACTTTGCTTTACTTGTTTATTGATTTCCTTTCTTCTGGCATCTGGATCATCTTTTTTTCTACGTTACAACCTATACAAAAAGTGTTGCAGTAAGTTTAGTAGAATTCGAACGGGAGATAGAATTTTGTGACAGCTTTGCAAAATGCACATTTATCCCACGTAATGGTAAGGCTTATCATAGCAAATCTTTCATAGACCAATTTACTTATCTTTAATGTTGCAAAATGTAAGTAAAGCAGTAGAAGTTAACTTCTTTTGTATGCCTCCACACCCTGTCCTCCCATTACACACATCTAAGCCCTAGCTATACGGTAAGTTCCACCTCAAGATCAACCCCTTTCTCTAAGCTTTCCCTGATCCCTCCCTGGCCAGGCTGATCCTTAACCCCCAGGACACTAACTGCAAATATGGCCTTTACCACTTTCTAAGTTGTATTTTGTTTATGTCACCCTTCCCTATCCAATGTTACAGGAAACACCACATTTTATCACTTTTTTCCATTTTCTGCCCCTAAATTTAGTGTTTGGCATATAGTGGGTGAGTGTTCACTAAATGATTTTTGAATAAATTAATATTTAATCCATCTATAATTTGAATTTATTGATACTTTTTTCTAAATAAAAAAAACACTTCTCATCAACAACAAGTATTAGTTGAACATCTACTTTGGAATATAAGTTACTATCATAAATATTTGCTAACTGCCTAATAGTGTTTTCCTATTTATTTATTTATTTATTGAGAGACAGACATTGAGAGAGAGAGAGAGAGAGAGAGAGAGAGAGTAAGAGAGAGAGAGAGAGAAGGAGAGAGAGAGAGAGAGACAGCATGCATGTGTGCACGGGGAGGGGCAGTGGGAGACACAGAATATCTTAAGCAGGTTCCATGCCCAACGTGGAGCTGGATGCGAGGCTCAATCTCATGACCTTAAGATTATGACCTGAGCCGAAATCAAGAGTCGGACACTTAACCGACTGTGCCACCCAGGCGCCCCAATAGTGTTTTCCTTTAAAAAAAACAACTTTATTGGTAATATAATTCACATGTCATAAAATTTACTCATTTACAGTGTACAATTCAAAGGTTTTGGTATATTCAGAGTTGTGTAATCACCACTATTTCAGTTTAAAATTTTTTTATCATCCCCCAAATCAGTACTCATTAGTTACTCTCCATTCCCCCCACACCCCTGCACACCCTCATCCCCCAAGCCCTAGTCAACCATTAATCTACTTTCTTTCTCCATAGATATGCCTGTTCTTGACATTTCATATAAATGAAATAAAAAATATATGTGGTTTTTGTAACTGGTTTCTTTCCATTAGCATAATGCTTTCATGGTTCATCTGTGTATCAGTGCTTCATTGTTTTATGGTTGAGTAATATTCCTCTGTATGGACATATCACATTTTATGTATCCCTTTCTCAGTTGATAAATATTTGTTTTGTTGTCAATTTAGGGCTTTGATAAATAATGCTGTTATGAACATTCATACAAGTTTCTGTGTAGGTGTATATTTTCATTTTTCTTAGGAATGGAAATGCTAGGTCATACGGGAGCTTTAGATTTTCACATTTGAGGAGCTGCTGACCTATTTTCTGAAACATTTGTACAGTTTTACATTCTCACCAGGAGTGTATGAGGATTCCAATTTTTCTACATCCTCATCGACATTTGTTATCTTTTTTTAAATTTTATTTTAAATTTTTTTAAATTTACATCCAAATTAGTTAGCATATAGTGCAACAATTATTTCAGGAGTGGATTCCTTAGTGCCCCTTACCCATTTAGCCCATTCCCCCCCTCCCACAACCTCTCCTGTAACCCTCAGTTTGTTCTCCATATATTTATGAGTCTCTTCTGTTTTGTCTCCCTCCCTGTTTTTGTATTATTTTTGCTTCCTTTCCCTATGTTCATCTGTTTTGTCTCTTAAAGTCCTCACATGAGTGAAGTCATATGATTTTTGTCTTTCTCTGACTAATTTCACTCAGCATAATACCCTCCAGTTCCATCCACGTATGTTATTATCTTTTTTACTTTAGCTATCTTAGTGGGTGTGAAGTGGTATCTCATGTCATTCTGATTTGCATTTCTTCAATGGCTAATGATGTTCAGCATTTTTCATATACTTATTGGCCATGTGTGTATCTGTTTTTGGAAAATATCTATTCAAATCCTTTGCCCATTTTTAAAAATAGCTTTACTGAGGTATAATTGATAATACAAAAAAAGCTGTATTATGTTTAATGTATACAATTTGATGAGTTTGGATATATGCATACATCTGTGATATATCATCATGATGAGTGGATAATAAACATATCCATCACCTTTGACAGTTTCATTTTATCTCTTTTTTCCTTGTATCTCCCATGGTAAGACTCTGAGGTCTACCCTCTCAACACATTTGTTAAGTGCACAATACTGTGTTGTTAATTGTAGGTCTTGTGTTGTACAGCATCTCTAGAATGCATTCATCTTGTATAACAGAAGATTTATACCTATTGGACAATAGCTCCCCATTTTCTCCTGTCTAGCCCTTGGTAACCACCATCCTATTCTCTACTCCTATGAGTTTGAATATTTTAGATACCTCATAAATGTGGATCATACAATATTTGTCCTTCTGAAACTGGTTTATTTTACTTAGCATAATGTCCTCCAGATTCATCCATTTTGCCATAAATGGTAGGATTCTTTTCTTTTTAAGGCTGAATAATATTTCATTGTATGTATATACCACACTGTCTTTGTCCTTATATCTACTGATAAACATTTACATTGTTTCTATATCTTGGTATTGCCAATAAGGCTGCAATGAACATAGAAGTGCAGATATTTCTTTAAGATCCTGATTTCAATTCTATCGGTTATATATCCAAAAGTGGAATTCCTGGATCTTATGGTAGTAGCACTGTTAATTTTTTGAGGAACCAACATACTGTTTTCCATAGCAGCTGTACCATTTTACATTCTCACCAACAGTGTTTAAGGGTTCCAATCTCTCCTCATTCTCACCAATGTTTATCTTTATATATATATCTATCTCTCTCTCTCTCTCTCTATATATATATATCTTATATATATACACATGTGTATATATATATAAGATATATATAAATATAGATACACATACATATACATATACATATACATATACATATACGCATACACACACACACATATACACATATGTAGTAGCCATCCTGACAAGTGTAAAGTGGTATCACATTGTGGCTTTGGTTTGCATTTCCCTAATAGTAAATAAAGCCGAGGACCTTTTCCTATACCTGGAGGTGTGTTTTCTTTGGAAAAATGTTTATTCAGGTCCTTTGCCTATTTAAAAAAATTTTTTTTTAATCTTTATTTATTTTTGAGAGAGAGATAGCATGTGATCAGGGGAAGAGCAGAGAGAGAGACACACACAGAATCCGAAGCAGGTTCCAGGCTCTGAGCTGTCAGTACAGAGCCCAACATGGGGCTTGAACTCACGAATTGTGACATCATGACCTGAGCTGAAGTCGGACACTCAAGCGACTGAGCCACCCAGGTGCCCCCCTTTGCCTATTTTTAAATTGGTTACTTGTTTTGTCTTACTGGGTTGTAGTAGTTTCTTAGGTATTTGGGATATTAACCTTTTATAAGACAGATGTTTTGCAAACATTTTCTCCCATTCCATAGGTTTCCTTTTCACTATTTTCCCTTTGCTGTGCAAAACATTTTTTTGTGTTTATTTATTTTTGAGAAAGAGTGCACACATGAGCAGGGGAGGAGCAGAGAGAGAGAGAGGGAGACAGAGGATTCGAGGCCAGCTTTACACATGTACAACAGGTCCAAAAAGAATAAAATACTTAGGAACAGACCTAACCAAGGAGGTGAAAGACTGTACACTGAAGATTACAAAACATTTGATGAAAGAAATTAAAGAAGATGTAAAGAAATGGAATGATATCCGGTGTTCATGAATTGGAAGACTTACTATTAACATGTTCATACTTTCCCAAGAGATCTACAGATTCAATACTATCCCCATGAAATCCTAATGGTATGATTTAGAGATATAGAAAAAACAAACCTAAAATTAATATGGAACCTTAAAAGACCCAGAATAGCCAAAGTGACCTTGAGAAAAAAGAATAAAGCTAGAAGAATCACACTTGCTGATTTCAAAGTATATTACAAATGTACAGTAATGAAAATAGTATGGTACTGTCATTAAGACTGACATACAGACAGTGATACAAAATAGCCCAGAAATAAACCCACACATATGTGGTCAACTAATCTTCAACATAGGTGCCAAGAACACACATGGGGAAAGGTCAATCTCTTCAACAGTGGTATTGGGAAAACTGGATATTCTTGGCGATTTTTAATTGGATTGTCTTCTTATTGAATTGTGTCCTTATATGTTCTGAATACCAATCCTTTATGAGATATATGAGATACATGAATAGTGCCTGTATGTAAGTAAGAATTATTTGCAGATATTTTCTTCCATTTTGTGGGTTGTACCATTTACAGCAATTATGATTTTCTCAAACTACATTGAGACTGCTGTTCAGAAGATAATCAAGTTTTGATTGCATCCAACAAATATTTTTTAATTTACATTACTGACTTGCAACATAAAGCAAGACAGAAAAAGTCCTTACTTCCCAGAGTTTTCAATTTGAGGGAAAATCAGAAAATTACTTTTAGTAAATTTTTATTTAATAATAAGAGAATTTTGGGTTATAAATTTGTATTGGAATATGGCATTGTCAATATTATACTTACTAGTCTATTTATTTGAAATGTAGTTTTAATTTCCTCAAAATAGCAGAAAGAATTAAATTAGGGGAATTTTTTGTCAAGTGTAAGAAAAGAAAGAAAGAATGTGCAAATTGTAAAAAAGGAGGAAATAATTATGTTGATTTATTTGGAAAACTCAAAGATTAAACAAAAATTATTACCAAAAAAAATGAATTTGATAAATACTTGGGTACAAACTGAATAAGCAATAATTAGTAGCCTCTATATGTATCAACACCAAGCAGTGAAAAGATTTGATGGGAAAAATGAGTCTGTTTACAATAGCAACGGGAAACCATAAAACATCTCTGATAAATTTAACCTGAAATGTACAAGCTTTATGAAGAAACTATAAACTGCCATAAGTAGCACAAAAGAACATAACTTTTTTTCAGAAAGGACAACTTATACCATAATGATGTTGGATTTATTTAAGCTAATTTATAAATTTAGCATGATGCCAGTAAAAATATAAGCAGAATTTTTAGAAAACAGACATATGTAAAGTTCATAGATAAAAACAAAAAACCTATAAAATCCAGAGAAATAAAGAACAGTTAGAAAGGAAAAGCATTATGAAGTATTCAAATACATTATAAAGCTATATTAAAACATACTCAGAAACTTCCAAGTAAAAAGTACTGAAAGTTCAGATCACACTGAAATAGTTTATTTGATGATGATGACATTTCAAGTCAGCAGAGGAAAGATGAAATCATTCAAAAAAAGTGGTGTTGGACCAACTGGACAGTCATTTGAGAATAAAGTTATATTCCATTTTACATATCTTACTATACGAAATTTTAGGTGTATCAAATAAATAAATGGCAAAAAAATTGAAAATCTAAAGTCCTAGAAGCAACCATGGGAAATATTTTTGAAATCTCAGAGTAGGAAAAGCTCTTCTAGGAAGTATACCACAACCTGAAGTCATACCATTAAAGATGGATAAATTCCATTACATAAAAATATCTTGATTGTAAACACCATCAGAATCTAAATCAAAAGATAAATGGCCAGTATAGAAACATATGCAACACATCTCAGAAAAAGACATAAATAACTTGAAAATAAATAGTGCTTATACTTAAGTAAGGATAAAGTGAAGAATGCAACAAAAATATGTCCAAATAATTTGAACAGTTTTTTCAAGGATTCAAGAAAGCAAGTTCTCAAACTCCAAGATTACCAAACTTACTCATATTAGGAGTAATACAGTTTAAAATTAAGAGATATGTTTTGTCACTTAGATTGGCAAAGATCCAAAGTTTATATTAGCCATAGAGTGGGAAAACAGGCAAATTCTAAATATAGGAGAGAATGAAAATTATTTCCAGCTGTATGAAAAGCACATTGGAAATACTTATCAAAATTTAAATGCACATACCATTTTATCCAGCAACTGCATAGCTGGTTTTATATATTTTTGGTTAAGTTTATTTTTAGATACTTTAACTTTTTCCTTGCTACTTGAAAAAGTGACTTTTTCTATTGCATAATCTAACTCTTGATTTTATATAAGAGGGTGTATTTAAATCACTGGATACTTATCCATGTGAAATTATCCAATTATTTGTAATGGCAAAGTATTGGATACAAACTATATTTTCATAGTAGCAGATATTAATTATACATATTAGTAACCAACCACTAAAAAAGTGAAATATTTTTTCATATACAGAACTAACATAAAGCAACCTCTAAAATATATTTTTTGTTAAAAATAAAGATGCAAAAGAGTAGTTACAAACTAGTAGCCACAGAATATTTCCGGAAAATTATCCCTCCCTAAAATGCTAAGAGATGTTCCTTCTGGGGTTACCACAAAATTCTGCACGTGTTCTGCCATATTTTAATCAATGTGTAAAGTTTACTTTTGTTACAACCGAATATGTATCCTGTTACAGAAACAAAAGTCAGTGTAGGGAGGTGACAGAGTGATAAGGATGTAGGTTTAAGATTATCTAGATTCAAATACTGCTTTGCCACTAACTAGCTATGTGTCTTAGACTGTTGTGCAATAGTATTGTCATAACTAACATGAGAGAAAAAAGAACAAAACTCGTTGAATTCTAGTGAGAATACCTACAAAATTCTTTGGTAACTGACACACAGTAGGCATTCAATATATGCTGTTAGCTTTTATCATACTAGAAAACTGAACTGAGCAGATTAGACAGAGTAATAGACCATAGGTACAATTTGCTATGAATAAAGGTGATTTGGGGTTTGCTGGGATAGATAAAATTTTAATGTATGAGTATTAGAGAACACAGTGCTAATCAAAATGACACCAAGCTAAAGAGCAACAAAGTAAATTATGTGATGAAATGGCTGTTCCTACACACTGAGCTATAATTAGCCTTAGTCGCCTAAATATAAATGTAGTATGGTTTGGAGACCCATCTTTTTTAGTCTCCAGTTTTGCAACAAATTCTAGTTTCAAACTGTGTATCTTGTGATACACAGTGGTGAAGGATTCTGACATAGAACTGATCCTTTTAATCCCATTCAATGATTTTTGCCTTCAATTCCTAATTTCATATTATTATTATAATCATAGCATTGTTCCCCATCTCATTTCCTCCTCCTTTTTCATGTTTTTTTCCTTCATTGATTTGTGTTTGTTTGATATATGTTTTCCCATATTTTCCTTTTATGTTTCTGTTTTGTGCATTATTTTTACAGGACAGAGTAGTAGGATTTGGACTTTACCTTTACCAAGTTAAACAACTTATATTTATTGCTTTTGCTCATTTATTTAATTTTTTTTGTAATTTAATGTTTTCTAAAAAATATTTCCTCGCCATATTCTGTTTTTCAAAATCTCCTGCAATGCGTGCTTATTTTTACTTAAGTTATTTATCTTGTTTTTAATTTTTTATGCTCTCATTTCATTTTTTAAAACATTTCCGTTTGGAAAAGGCAACCTACAGAATGGGAGAAGATATTTTCAAATGCCATATCTGATAAAGGGTTAGTATTCAAAACATATAAAGAACTTATCAAGCTCAACACCCCTCCCCCAAAATGAACAATCCAATTAAACAATGGGCAGAAGACATGAATAGACAATTCTCCAAAGAAGCCATCCACATGGCCAACAGACACATGAAAGATGTTCAACATCAATGATCATCAGGGAAATGCAAATCAAAACTATAATGAGATTTGACTTCACACTTGTCAGAATGGCTAAAATAAACAACACAAGAAACAACTGGTATTGGCGAGCCCTCTTGCACTCTTGGTGGGAATGCAAACTGGTGCAGCCACTCCACTGTAAAAACAGTATGGAATTTCCTCAAAAAGTTAAAAAAAGAACCACCTTATGATCCAGCAATCACACTACTAAGTATTTACCCAAAGAATACCAAAACTACTAATTAAAAGGATCCATGTTCCTGGATGTTTATAGCAGCATTATATACAATAGCCAAATTATAGAAATAGCCCAAGAGTCCATCGATTGATGAATGGATAAAGAAGATGTGGTATATGTAGACAATGGAATATCATTCATCCATAAAAAATAATGAAATCTTGCCATTTGCAACAAATGACATGGATGGAGCTAGAGAGTACTGTGCTGTCAGTCAGAGAAACATCATATCATTTCACTCATATGTGGAATTTAAGAAACAAAACAGATAAGCAATGGGAAAAAAAGAGAAGCAAACCAAGAAACAGACTCTTAACTCAGAGAACAAGCTGATGGCTACCAGAAGGGAGGTGGGTGGGAGGAGGAGTTAAATACGTGAAGGGGATCAAGGAGTGTGCTTGTGACAAGCACCAGGTAATGTTAACAAAGTGATGAATCACTCATTGTACTATATACCTGAAACAAATACCATACTGTGTATTAACTGGAATTTAAATGAAAACTTTAAAAAGTATAAAAAACAAATACAAAATTAATAGAATAACCATAAAAAGCCTATTTTAGTTTATACTTACTTATCACCATCAATAAAATAGCATATAAATATAAAATATATGCTAATATATATAACATAAAATGGCATATTTTAAGACTCTTGGTGCTCCACACCCATACTTGATCCCACTATTTACATATTTAATTTACAAATTAGACCCATTAGCTTCTTCATTAAAATGCATATGAGATTTATTATTATTAATTTTGTATTTTTTCAATTTAATTTAGACATTTGCATTCTTTGATTAAAGATTTTTTAGGGTTAACTATATTTAAATTACCACAAAATGAGAGACCATTATCATCCTATGATTTTTCTTTTTTTGATTTATTTATTTTGATTATTCCCTTGGTTGGCTAGGGCATGTTTTCGAGGAATTTATCTTTCTTTTTTCCCAAAGCACAGCGGTGATAATTTCTCCATATCTAAGAATCATTCTGTTGTCTTTATACATGAGGTTAACTTGCATTTAATCTTAATTTGTTACTACCTTTTTTAATGCAAAGATTTGCAGATATTTTCCTTTGTGTTCTGGCCACCAACATATGGACTATGGAGTACACAGAATTTCTCTAAGTGATTTGGCACTAACATAGTATCTTTGTGGAATACACTTTAGAAACATTGATCTAATTAATTCAATCCACTCTAGTCACAACTACATTTGAATCATCTGCAGTTTATGTGCGAACCAAGCTGGCTTAAGGACCATTATGGTTGATTCAGTCAAATAGTCATAATTATAAGTTTTAGACTGACTTGAATTGTTCTGTGTCTAATTCTTTAAGATAACTGAACAAACTGCAGAAGCATTTTCTAGTATTATTTTTTTTTTTCTTTTTGAGGAGTTAGAGACTGGCTACATGTATAATAATGGAGAAATAAGAGCATCCAAATTAGAAGTAACTCGTGGATTAATATGTGTATATGCTCACACATATGTACATGTTTGTGTGTGTGTTTGTGTGTGTGTGTGTGTGTGTGTAGCAACTTGTAATGCTCTCTTAATGAGATTTTAGAAATATCTGCCTTCATGTCTAGAAACATTAGCAGCCACTACCAAGAATATAATGTCTGTGAAATGTCTGTTCCAGACATGTCCCTGTGTGTGAATATGACTAGAAATGTTTATAGGATATTAAAACCAAGAAAGAAATGGAAGAATTGATATTATCTTAATGAAGTTTATTTATAGGAATTCTCTTGTTTTCCACTCTTAATTAATTCTTTTTTTTTTCTGTGTTGATAATGCATATTGGTTTACAAGTTAAAAATCTCAGAGTCCTGTCTTTGCTTTATTTCCCCCCACCCCCCATATTCTTGCTAAGACACAGCACAGAATCAGTCCTTATCAAGCACTCACCCAGTCTGGTAGTAAATGGCATAGAATTTGTTGGTTTAATTATTTGGTTATTTGTTTTCCTTTTGGAAGGTATAAACAGATGATAGCTGCATATTATATATGACATGCTTATTTTGCAAAAGATATTTCTAAATTTAGAGAAATGAAACATCACTCTAGGACAAAATACCTTTTATTCATTCTTCTTTGCAATTCTTTTCATTTTTTTCCAGCTATTATTTATTTATTTGTTTGTTTGTTTATTTATTTACTCACTCTCCCTGCATCCATAGCTTTTCTGCTTCCTTCTCCTTCCCTTTCTTACTTTTATCCCTTCTATTCTCCCAACCAGTTTCCCCTCCCTCTGGCATTTTTTTGCAATTGTTTTCTAAGTATGAAATAAGGTCTCTCTCCTGCTGCACCTGCTACTCCATCCCCTGCTGCACTAAATTGACACTTGGGCAAAGCAATGGCTCTCGTCGTCAGTCACTCTGAAGCTGCTACTTCCAGAAGTGTCGATTTAGTACAGCGGGGGCTGAGGTGCCAGCTGCAGAAGTAGGGCACAGAAAAACTCAACAAAAAGCTCTGCCTTCCCTTACTGTATGTGATATTTAATATGAGGAAGAGGAGGAAAAGACCATCATTATCAGAGATTAAAAACTGGAATAATAATAAGGCACCAGAATAAACACCGGAATTAAAAACTGAGCAGCTTTGTAACCGTAGCTGATTTATGGAAGAAGGCAAAGACGAATCTAAATTGAGGTTAACTTCCTTTCACTGGGTTTTAAAACTAGCTGAAAATACTGAAAAATCCGAATGTCTGATCCTTCATAGATGGCATGTATTCATTGGTCATGGTGATTTCCTTAGACATCCCCAAAAGTAAACAAATACCCTATTGACTTGGTTGAGAAATGAAGTTTGCAAAGGGAAACATGTGAAAGCTCTTAACTTTCTTGGCAAGTCTTGCTTTTCATTTCCTGTTGATATAAATACCTACTCTGCTTAATTAAAAGTCCTCTGTGAGCATTAACACTCCTGGCATCTCAGTTAACTGCAAGCTCCATAGGTAACCCTTCTACCACCTATAGTAAAAGTGTAGTTATATGTAAGTATACATATTCTAAAGACAGAGAAAGAGGCTCATCTTTCAGGAATATCCCCGCCTCTGTTCCCCTCTATTTGTTCAGATAATTTTTTCTATTTGTGTGAATATAGTAGCTGCCCTACCATGACCAAAGATAGAATGTAGAGGATGAATTCCAAAATGCTACGTGAAAGGTATTTTTATTGCATACATTGGGATTTTTTAAAGTAACCATTTTAAAGAAAGGCTTGTTTCAAAAGTGACACCATAGAAGCAAAAAATGCATGTGTTACTTGCGCTGGATTCTGACCATTGTATTCATTATGCACTCTTCGAGGTCAATTGCTATGGTAATTTGCTTTTCCTATGAAATGTAAAATGGAAGTGTTTTTTGTGTCATGGAGTTTTGATATAGCTCCTTTGGAAGGACCTCGTATCTAGGTCAGTTGGGTTTCTTAAACCTGAAATAAATGAGATCTTTGATAGTGTAGTATCACAACGGCAGGACATAGATTAAAAAAGAAAGGGACTTTTGCTGAGACAATTGGAAAAAAAATTTCTATAATGACTTATTTTTATCTTCTCATATTAGGAAAGATCCAGGATGATTTTATTAAGGTGCTCCTTTTCCTCTATTACCCCTTTATTTGTAAAACACATTTAAAATATATTTAAGTGGACATATATTAAGGGTCTATTTAAATAGACACAATCTCTCTTTACTACATACTAATAGAGAATATAAAAGAAAGTAGTGACAGATTCATTCACCAGTTTGGGAACGTATTAAGTGCATAAGTGAAGGGATAGGGTTAATTAGGAAATACTTTTTGGAACAGGTGGACTCTAGAGAATGCTTTAAAAGAGCAGGGACGCCTGAGGCATTCAGACGCCCCTGCTCTTTTAAGAAATTCTTTTATTTCTTGATTGCAGCTCAAATCAGGATCTCACAGTTTGTGATATTGAGCCCCACTTAGGGTTCTGCACTGACAGTGTGAAGCCTGCTTGGGATTCTCTCTCTTCCTCTCTCTCTGCCCCTCCCTTGTGCTCTTTCTCTCTCAAAATAAATAAACACTAAAAAAATAGACTTAAAAGAGCAAAAAGAGTTGGCCTCTGGGGGGAAAAATGCAGGTTGTGGAAATGTTCAAAATCTAATGTCAGGGGACTGGCAAACTGTTTCACTTCCCAGAAGAGGAGAGACAGGAAAGATAAATATCTGGCTGACGTGAGGATAAGAAAAGACAGCTATACTGATATGGTCCCTAAAACTAGGCTATAGAGTTAATCGGCTATATTAGGTGGTGGGGAACTCTACTCAATAGGAGAGATGTGTATGAAATGGATGGAAATCCTAATCTAGGAGGATTTTCTCAATTTTTCTGCCTACTCATTATTATTGGGCTTCTTTAGGGATTCCTTTCTTGGTCTTCTTTTCTTCTTACTTGACATCAAAAGCACTTGCATTCCACAGATGGACCCCAAAGGATCTATCAGCCTCTTGAATTGTCCTTGAATTTTATAATGAGTTTTCTTAGGAAAGAAAGTGAAAGGCCTCCTTCAAATGCTTGAAGGGGTCTGTGATCCCTAAATTTAATGATAGTATTTAACATGTGTTAAAAGCTTATTACATGCTAGGCAAAGTTCTAAGTGATATGTAGTATTAACTCACTGAATCCTAAGAATGTTATATATGAGGCACTATTATTATTTCCATTTATAGACAAGACTACTAAGCAAAAATAGGTTACTTATGTCTGAAGTCAGAAGCTAATAACAGGTTGAGTTAGAATTTGAACCCAAACACTATGGGTTCAGAGCCACACTGGATCATACCGTATCATTTTGGTTTTACATGATTTAGTTGCATTTACATTTCTCCATAGGTATGTATCACATTTATTTTAGGAGCCTCTTCTCTAAACAGACTTTCTAGACAATCTTATTCAGAATTAAAGTTTCAGTTACCACCACTTCCAGTCATTCTCACATTCATAACATCAATCTCATGTTTGTTTATTAACTTCAGAACATTAGTTCCAAAGTCTTACTGGACAGTCCTACCTAGCCATCCTATACGTACGCCAAACTCAATTTGTTTAACATTAACCTGATTGTTCTCTTACCCTCTTCATAAAAAACAAAACAAAAAACAAAACAACTCTTTCTGTCTTCTTGAGATTCTGAATTAATAGCAACAACACATGGACCAATAATCTGATTTAAAAGTTCTTTTCTCTCTTAGCACTCGTATCCAAACAGTCATTGAATCCCGTTGAATCTATTTATTTAATAACTCCTCTCCATTCTCTTTTCCACCGTCAATACTGGTTTTTAGATCTTTCTTTCTTCCTTCCCTTTGTCCTTCCTTCCTTCCTTCTCTTTTCTCTTTTCTCCCTTTCTTCCTCCCTTCCTTACTCAATGTACTCTCATTGTTCTTATTACACTAACCTTCTGTCTTGCCTCAACCAACACATATCCTAATGTTATCCAAACTATCCCCGGGGTGATCCATCCCTACTTCCTTCTTTTCCTTCCTTTTTTTCCCCCTCCTCCATTTTCTTCCTCTTTTCCATTGTCGCTCCTTGCCTCCCTTCCTCCTCTCTCTTTCATTCTCTCACTTCTTGAAATTTGAAAATTATAAAATAATCCAAAGGAAAATAGCAATAACCCATACTTTCACCCCAGAATGAATTATTGTTAATATTTAGGCATATGTGCTTTTATTTCTTTTCTTTTTTTGCACAGACATAGCCTCCACTCAACTACTTCCTGCCATTCTGGCTATCTTCAGCCTTTCTCCAAACTTTGCCTGCTTTTATAATTTCCTTTTAAAAAAATCCTCTTATTAACACATTAGTTTTTGTAACAGAATATTTTAGAACTTTCAAATGCATGAAGATTTGGCTAGCAGCTTAAAACGACACACATTTATTAGTTCACCATTTATATGGGTCATGAGTTGAGGCATGGCTTAGCAGGTCCTCTGCAAGATCACAAACTGAGGCTTGACTAGGAAGGAATGCCCTTCCAAACTGTTGTTGGCATCATTCAGTTCTCTGTAGGCTGTAGGACTGAGGGACTTAGTCCCTTGCTCGCTGTCAGCTGGAGGTCCCTTCAGTTATTTGTCATATGGCTCTCTCCATAGGGCAGTTTAAAATATGGCAGCTTGCTTCTTCAAAGCCAACAAGGGGGAGAGACTCAGTGTAAGGCCCTGGTTACAATCTTATGTAACATAATCATGTACAGCTTGTCATGTTTGCCATACTTTATTGGCCAGAAGCAAATCATTAAGTCCTACCCCCACTCAAGAGAAGGACACCACCAAGGGCATGCAGGAATCATGTGGGAGCACGTTAGAGTCCACTACACCATTTATATATTTATGCAAATAACAATACCTGTAAGCAAAACCTCTTCAGAATTTCTCTTCCCCTTCTTGCTTAAGAGAAACCTGACTTTCCTCTGGGACACTGCTTCCCCTTCCCCCACCCAAGTAGTGGCAAATGTGTTTTCAACCATAAGCTTCTTAGACTGTGCCTAAGGTGACTGTGCCTAGGCCCTCCCTACTCAACAGACCATTCTCCTCTCTCCCTACTAACCTGCATCTTTTAAATCTTGTTATCCAGTACCCCTCATTGTTGCTCTTATTCCCCTTCATTTTTTTCACCATTTGCTCTTGTCAGTCACTCTAATACCACTTCTGTCTTAATCCTAGGTGCTTACAATGCACATGTAGATGATCTTCCTAATACCCTGACCTCTCAGCTCCCTGACTTTGTCTCCAAGGATGTGGTCCTACCCGAACTCAACCACTAGCTCCCACAGGCATAATCACTGGAGACACATCAAACTTTTCAATGCATCATAATTAACAATATCAAACATCTCACTCTGAACACCACCTCTTATTTCCCTATTTCCTTTTAGGACTCTGACTCCAGCAATTACTGAACCTACATATCTGCTCTCCCCCGTTCTTACCCAGCTTAAACCCCTGGCCAATAGTTATAATCACTGCCTGCACACACCCTCAACTCCCGTACTCTCCTCCTCCTTTGTTGTACTTGCTGGGCAGAACAACAATCCTAATTCAGGCAAGCTGTCTACCTATTGCACACCAGCACCCACGTACCTGAATGTGGGTAAGGGAAACACAATCGTGCTGCTCAGTTTCAATTTAATTTCACAACTGTGAACCTCCACTGGGCCCTTAGTGCTGGCCAGGAATCCCATTTCCCTCCTCCTTACGGTTTCAGGTCACACATTTTCATCTTTAATCCATTTTTGAGTGTATTCTATGTATAGTATAAGAAAGTGCTCCAGTTTTGTTCTTTTGTATGTATTGTCTAGTTTTCCTAGTATCATTTGTTAAAGAGACTGTTTTTTTCCCTTGCATATTCTTGCCTTCTTTGTTGAAGATTGATAATATATTCATGGATTTATTTATGAGTTCTCCATTCTGTTCTATCAATCTATGTGTCTATTTTGTGCTAGGACTATATTGTTTTGATTACTACAGCTTTGTAGTATATCTTAGAATCTGGGATTGTGATACCTACAGTTTTGTTCTTCCTTTTCAGGATTGCTTTGCTATTTGGGCTCTTCTGTGGTTCCATACAAATTTTAGGATTTCTAAATTTAGTATTTCTTCTAGTTCTGTGAAATACACTGTTGGTATTTTGATAGGGATTGTATTGAATCTATAGATTGCTTTGGGAATATGGACATTTTAACAATATTTGTTCTAATAATCCATGAGCATGGAATGTCTTATCATTTGTTTGTTTTCAATTTCTTTCATCAATGTTTTATGGTTCTCAGAGTAGAGGTCTTTTACCTCCTTGGTTAAGTTTATTCCTAGGTATATTATTATTGTGCAATTGTAAATGAGACAATTTTCTTAATTTCTCTTTCTGATACATCATTATTAGTGTATAGAAATGGAATGGGCTTCTGTATATTTTGTATCCTGTAAACTTAGAGAATTCATTTATCGGTTCTAATACTTTTTGGTGTAATCTATATAGTATAATGTCATCTGCAAATAGTGAAAGTTTTACTTTTTCCTCACCAATTTGGATGTATTTTATTTCTTTTTTAATCCAATTGCTATGCCTAGGACTTCCAGTACTATGTTGAACAAAAGTGGTAAGAGTGGACACTCTTGTCTTGTTCCTGATCTTAGGGGAAACGCTCTCAGTTTTTCCCCTTTGTGACGTTAGCTGTGGGTTTTTCATACACGGTCTTTATTATGTTGTGGTATGTTCTCTCCAAACCTACTTTGCTGAGGTTGATTTTTCTTTTTCCCTTCTTTTCTAATCATGAAAGAATGTTGTACTCTGTCAAATGCTTTTTATGCATCTATTGAAAGGATCCTATGGTTCTTATCTTTTCTCTTTTTGATGTGATGTATCATGTTGATTGATTTGCAAATATTGAACCACCCATGCATTCCAGGAATAAATTCCACTTGATCATGGTGAATGATGGTTTTAATGTATTGTTGAACTTGGTTAATATTTTGTTGAGGACTTTGCATCTACATTTATCAGAGATAGTGTCCTGATGCATGATATGACTTTAATCTCTTTTTATTGTGGTGTTTTTATGTTTTGGGTATCAGGTAATGCTGGACTCATAAGATGAAATTGGAAGGGTTCTTTCCTCTTCTATTTTTTGGAATAGTTTGAGAGAAATCAGTATTGACTCTTCTTTAAATGTTTGGTAGAATCCCTCTGTGAAACCCTCTGGTCCTGGACTTTTGTTTTGGGGTATTTTTTTTTTTTTTAATTACTGATTCAATTTCATTGCTGGTAATCAGTCTGTTGAAATGTTCTATTTCTTCCTGATTCAGTTTTGGAAAGCTATATGTTTCTAGGAATTTATCCATTTATTCAAGGTTGTCTAACTCATTGGCATATAATTTTTCATAATATTCTTTTATAATCCTTTTTATTTCTGTGGTGTTAGTTGTCATTTTTCCTCTTTCTGATTTTGTCTATTTGAGTCCTCTCTTTATTTTTGATGAGTTTGGCTAAAAGTTTATTAATTTTGTTGATCTTCTCAAAGAACCAGTTCCCAGTTTTCTTGATCTGTTCTATTGTTATTTTAGTTTGTATTTTGTTTATTTCTCTGCTAATCTTTATTATTTCCTTCCTTTTACTGGTTTGGGGCTGTGTTTGTCCATCCTTTTCTAGTTCTTGCCTTGTAGTCAGAAAAGATGCATGATATGACTTTAATCTGTTTGAATTTGTTGAGGCTTGTTTTGTGGCCTGACATGTGGTGTATTCTGGGGAATGTCCCATGTGCATTTGAAAAGAATGTATATTCTGCTGTTTTAGGATGTAATCTCCTGAATGTATCTGTTAGATCCATCTGTCTAATATGTCATTCAAAGCCATTGTTTCCTTGTTGATTTTCTGTTTGGATGGACTTATCCATTGTTGTAAATGGGTGTTAAAGTTCCCTACTATTGTTGTATTGCTATTGATTACTTCCTTTATGTTAGTTATCAGCTGCTTTATGTATTTGGGTGCTCCCATGTTGGTTGCGTAAATATTTAGAATAGTTATATTTTGTTGTTGGACTGTCCCCTTAACGACACACTATATGTGTCCTTCTTTGTCTGTTGTTACAGTCTTTAATGGTTTATTTTGTCCTATGCAAGTATTGCTACCATGGGTTTTTTGTTTTTGTTTTTTTCACTGCCAGTTGCATGATAAATACTTTTCCATCCCTTTACTTTCAATCTGAAATGAGTCTCTTGTAGACAGCATATAGATGGGTCCTGTTTTTTAACCTATTCCATTACCCTATGTCTTTTGATCAGAGCAGTCAGTCCATTTACATTCAAAGTAATTATGGATAGGTATGTATGGATAGGTATGTCATTTTGTTGCTTGTTTTATGGGCTTTTTTTTTTTTTTTTTTTAGTTCTTCTCTGTTCCTTTTTGCTTTGGCTCTCTTCTTTCAGGGCTTGCTGGCTTTCTTTAGTGATATACTTGGATTCCTTTCTCTTTATTTTTTGCATTCTATTACCAGTTTTTGATTTGTGGTTACCATTAGATTTATATATGTGTAACATCTTCTCCATATAGCAGTCTATATTAAATTG
Organism: Panthera tigris; assembly: GCF_018350195.1. Classification (NCBI taxonomy): domain Eukaryota; kingdom Metazoa; phylum Chordata; class Mammalia; order Carnivora; family Felidae; genus Panthera; species Panthera tigris. The sequence goes on from NC_056667.1 coordinate 80,868,006, forward strand.
ATGGTCACTTAAGTTTGAACTAATTTAGTATAAAAGCACTAAATTTTTATTCTTCCTACCACCTTTTAGGTATATTGTGTCCTACTTTATATCGCTTAATTTTCTGAATCCCTTGACTTATTTTTATAGATATACTTATGTTTACTGCTTTTATGCTTCCTACTTTTTTTTTTTTTACTCCTGTTTATGTTCTTCCCTTTCCACTAAAGGGTCCCCTTTAACATTTCTTATAGGACTAGTTTACTGGTCATGAATTCCTTTAACTTTTGCTTAGGAAACTCTTTATCTCTCCTCTATTCTGAATGATAGCCCTGATGGATAAAATATTCCTGGTTGCAATTTTTTTCTTTTCTCTTTTTCCAGCACTTTGAATATATTATACCACTCCTTTCTTGCCTGCAAAGTTTCTGCTGAAAAATCAGCTGATAGCTCTATGGGGTTTCCCTTGTATATAAGTATTTTCTTTTCTCTGCTGCCTTTAATATTCTCTCTCTTTTTTTTTTTTTAATTTTTTTTTTAACGTTTATTTATTTTCGAGACAGAGAGAGACACAGCATGAATGGGGGAGGGGCAGAGAGAGAGGGAGACACAGAATCGGAAGCAGGCTCCAGGCTCTGAGCCATCAGCCCAGAGCCCGACGCAGGGCTTGAACTCGCGGACTGTGAGATCGTGACCTGAGCTGAAGTCGGACGCTTAACCGACTGAGCCACCCAGGCGCCCCTAATATTCTCTCTTTATCACTACTTTTTGCCATTTGAATTACTATGTGCCTTGGTAACTCCTTGGTTTAATAATGTTGGGGGGAGGAGGGCTCTTATGCCTCCTACATCTAGATTTCAGTTTCCTTTCCCAGATTTAGGAAGTCTTCAGCTATTATTTCTTCAAATAAATTTTATGCCCCCTTTCTCTCTCTTCTACCTTTAGGGTCCCTATAATGTGTATGTTATTATGATTGATGGTGTCATGAGTTTCTTAAGTCTATTTTCATTTTTATTTATTTATTTTTTTTTTCTCTTTCAGTTTGATGACTTTCCACACTTTGTCCTCCAGGTCACTGATCCATTCTTCTTGCTTCCTCTAGCCTACTATTTATTCCTTCTAGTGTATTTGAAAAAAAATTCTTTTCAATGTTTACTTATTTTTGAGAGAGAGCCAGAGAGCACAAGTGGGGGAGGGGCAGAGAGAGAGAGGGAGACACGGAATCTGAAGCAGGCTCCAAGCTCTGAGCTGTCAGCACAGCACCTGACGCAGGGCTGGAACCCATGAACTGTGAGATCATGACCTGAGCCAAAGTTGGATGCTTTACTGACTGAGCCACCCCGGTGCCCCCTCTTTTAAGATTTTTATTTTATTTATTTTTTTAATTTTGATGTCATTATTAAGTTCTTCATCTCTGATTCTTTTTTGTGTTTTCTATCTCTTTTGTGGAGGTCCTTTACTCTTTTCTCTAATCCAATGAGTATCTTTATAACCATTGCTTTAAACTCTCTATCAGACATATTAGTTATCTCTATTTCATTTAGCTCTCTTGCTTTGATTTTGTTTTATTTTTATGAGTACTAATTGATATTATATTCATAATGGAAATTGTAGGTCACATGGTGAAGATAATAATTATAATAGACTTACCATAAGTAGTGAGACATAAAAGAGAGAGAAATTTAAAAAATTACATAATGTATGGAGTTGGGGTGATCTCTGTGATAATTGTGGGGAAGATGAAAAAAACATCCATTAAATTCAGGAGGAAAATAAGAATGAGGAATTGTTAATTTAAGTCTTACCTCTCCATAAAATGGTGGCTGACTGGTAGAATATTTGAGAAATGTGAATAATTAGTACCAAAGTGTAAAGAAAGTTAAAGATATTAAAGGTGAGGTGTTGATGTATTTACTAGATATGAATACAAAATAATGCAATAGGTTTTAAACAAACATAAACATTTACATAGGCAAGCATAATTTTCTGTCCACACTGGAGTTGTAATTTATCTTTTTCCAAATGTTTGATTTTTCCACTCAACTGAGTTCTTCGATTCCTGGAGTAACATCAAACTTTTCTCTTCAGTACTAAACTAATGCTCAAATATTTACTGAATAAAGATAGAAGAGAGAGAAACTAAGGGAGAGAGGGAAGGAAAAAGGAGGAAATTCGGATAATGCTCTATAAAGTAGTTATACCGCAGGATTATGTAATCTTTTGAATGATGCTGCATTGTTCAGAACATTTTGGTAACTTTCTTTTGGGGACTGCCTTAAAAACTTAAGGATTTTTAAAAAGTTCTCAGTGGCAGAACAACTTGATCTTTCAAAACTGAATTTGCTTTTGGTAATACTGAGAATTTAGCTGCAGCCACATCTATAGAAAAAGTAGGATCATCCTTTTCAATAATAGCATGTGGGATTAGGATATTAGGTGTGACTAAAAGATAAGAACACTGATTTTCTTCTGTGGTTTATAAACTGTTTCCCAGAAGGCAATACTAAACAAGTATCCACAGATATATTTAATTTTTTTTTTTTTTTAGCAAATGACATACAATTGGATTAAGTGCATAGATTCCCAGGGTCATTGTTTCAGAGATAAATATTCATTTATAGATATGAATTTGAGTATGCTAGTAAGTCATCCTTATTTGTTTTCAGCATTTTATTATGAAAAACTTCAAGTATATAGACATGTGAAAAAATTTTACATTGAATATATACCCACCACCTAGCTTTTACCATTATTTATTTTGTCTGCTCATCACATATCTGTTCATATAAATATCCATATAACTATTTATAAATCCACTTTATTTTGTGACACATTTCACAGTAAATTTCAGATATCAGTATATGTCCTCCTAAATACTTCAACATACATGTGATTCATTAGAAGTCAGTATTAGCAATTTTTCCTTTTGGTGTAAAATTTACGAACAATGAAATACACAAATAGCGTATATCAAAAAGTGTAAAGCCACTGAATTTTGACAAATGTATACACTTGTGTGAACCAAATCCCTCTCAAGAACACTACCATAATCCTGTTTGTTCCCAGTCCATCTGCACACTCAATCCCAGTCCTTGCATCAGAAGCACTTCTGAATTTTTCCCATCATAGATTAATTTAACTTTTTTTATAATTTCAGGTAAGTGAAATAATATGGTTTGTATTTTTTGTGTAAGTTTTCTTTCCCTTGCCATAACATTTTTGAGATTCGTGCTATGGGTTGTGTGTATAGTAACTTTTCTTTTACATCGCTAAGTTTCATTCCATTCTATATTTATGTCACAGCCTGTTGACCCATTCTTCTGTTGATAGACACCTGTCTCTTTTCCTATTTGCCTATCATGGACATAGCTGCTACACAAATTTTTGTATCTCTTGACCAAATACCTAGGAGTGGAACTGTTGGGGCACTGCTTAAATGTACGTTGAGTTTTATTATAGCCAGACCCTTTGTGCCATTTTACATTGCCACTAGTATGAATTCCAGTTACTCTATTACCTCACCATTATTTGTTGTGGTCTGTTTTTTCAATTTCTGTTATTTTGATTGTGTCTTGTAGTGATTTTTCATTACAGTTTTACTTTGTTTTTCCCCTGATGATTAATGTAGTTGAGCATACTATCATGTGCTTATTGTCCATTCCGATACAGTTCTTTTTATCTATGGTAGTTATGTTCAATAAAGTCATTGCAAACACTGAATTAGTTCCTGCCCCTAGGTAAAAGAAAGTGTTAGGTTCCTATAAACCTCTGGCCACATCATTTTCATCATCCAATCACTACATTATTTAATATGTATTGCTGCCTCGTAAACATTGAGATCTGCCAACAGCACTATAGCTCATGTCTGAATGAAGTATCTCTAATGTATGTATTTTCTCCATAAGACACCATGATCAATACCAAATGAATACACACACCATGTGCAATTGTAAATAAATAATTTGCATTCTCTGGTTGGAAGCTATAGTGTTCCATAAATATCAGTTAAATCAGGCTGGTTGATGTTTTTCAGATTATTTACACCTTTTAAAAATTGTTTAATCGTTCACTTAATTGCCAAGAGAGGAATGTTCGAATATTGACTTATAATATTGGCATTGTCCATTTTTCTCTTTATATCTTTCCATTTTTGATTTACATATTTGGATTTATAATTGTCTGTCTTCCTGATAAGTTAGATTTTTATCATTTTGAAATGATTATCATCCCTGATAATATTCTTCATGTTTAAGGCTATTTTGTCTGATATTAATATAGCCATTCTAGCTATGTTATTATTACAATTTGCACGGTGTATCTTTTTGATAACTTTTCCATCTCAGCTGTGTCTTTATATATTAACTACATCACCTTTAGACAGTATTCACTTGAGATTTTGCATTTTCACTCGTTCTGACAATTTCCGCATTCTAACGGAATTTGTATTTCAATAACGTTACTGTAAGTTATATTACAAGCCAATTTATATTTATATAATTCACATTACTATCCTATTTACATTATTGTATTATTTATGTATATTCATATATTGTTATTTAGCAATCACAAAATTTGTTTTAGTAGGATGTACATATATAATCTGTATACAATGCTTTCTAGTCCCTCCCCCCCTTTTTTTTTCCTTTCTAGTTTCTTTAAAACCCAACTCAGGTGTCACTCTCTCCAAGATTTCCTTTCCTACTCCATTACCTCAGGCTCTGCTCCTATTAAACATTGTAAGTACATCTCTTAGTATACGCCTTCATTTATATATGAGTATATTTATTCATTTACCACAGTGTGTTACAATGATAAATTTATGCATCATTTTTTCTACTAGTCTAAAAAGTCCTTAAGGAAGAGAGCTATGTCCATATTGCCAGGGTAATGCCAGGCATAATGACTGCATGTTGGATTGAGCTTCACAGCTTAAATGGCATCTGTTGTCTTTCCCCAGAAACCCTCTGAACGTGCAGGGCGCATGTTATCATCCTTATTTACAGATGAGGAAAATGAGACTCTGGGCCATTTGAGGACTTGCTCAAGGTCATACAGCAACAAAGTGGCGGAGCCAAGTCTTTGTGTTTTGTGCTGAGAGGGAATAAGTAGATTGTATTTAACTACAAAGGATTTTCTGAGCAAGTGTAATTACTACTAATCTCTACCACATGCATGTTATTTTAATTGATCTAAATATAGTATTTGCTTTAAGTAAAAACAAATGCATGATATGTACTTTTCAAACACTTGATTAGTCTTCTGAAATTTTGTTGGGTGAAACACATGGTTCAGGACTAAACAAATGTGTTATAGCAATGTTATAGACTGCATGTATAGCATCTAATTTTTCTGGGGATTTCATTCTTTCTGCTGTTAAATACTCAAAGTCCAGGTTTTCATTGCTACTGAGACTGGAGAGAATCTAGTCCACCTAGGAACACTATGTCCATCTGTTCCTAGCACGCATTATTAAATTGAAGGCAACTAGAAGGTAGGTGAACACTTGCCAGATGCAAACTAAATTCTCCAGGGCCCTCGTAGAGTCCATACATTTCCTCGGGTTCATTGCCAGTTTCTGACTGTGGGGAATTTTAGTCTTGGGATATTTGTACGTTGACAAGTTGCATCGAAATTCACTACTGTTTCATTATCCTCAATTTGTAATCTTTGGATACAGTTTCCTAAGTCCCTGGAGTCTTTTAAACCACATGGTTTGTTTTTTTTGTTGTTGGTTTTTTGTTTTGGTTTGGTTTTGGGGTTTTGTTTTTTTTTTTTTTGTATCAGTCTTTCTAGCTCTACTTGTTTTTTGATAAACAAATAAGCCACATTACCTGTGAACAGGAGAATGGGGTCCTGATAAGCACCCTATCCATGTATTTTTGGAACTCACAGGAATTAGTTTGACTATTTACAGATTATAACAGTTGGTAGTTGAATGTTTTATTTTCATTCCCAGTTGGTGCAATATGTTCACAGCTGATGCAATGGCTGGCCCATTTGATTTCACATATGGTCCACTATTCGGGGCCCTCGAAGGCTTTCTTTTGTAGTTAGTCTTCTCTAACACTATCATGTTATTTAGCTTTGCTTTTGTCTGCTGGTCAAATAAAGAAAAAAAAAAAAAAAAAAGAAACCTCAGAACCTTGGCAGCTGTAGAGGAAATCAGCAACTCAGTTGATGAAGATTCAAAGAACTGGGTCAAAATGTCCCAGGAAGAAGATTTTCCTTAACCGATGCAAACAAACAAAACGCTTCTCTATGTTGCATGAGACTGAGAGCACACACACAGACGCAGTCTTCTCTTTTGTTTTTCTTTCGCTTTGAAGCTGTGCCTAAGCTGTTCTTAAGTGTTTTCAGCACAGCTAAGTGTCAGAGAGACCATGCTGTCCTAGGCATCCATTTACATTGGAAAACCTCGTGCCACAAGCCCTTTAGAAAATACTTCCTTTTGGGCAGTTTTTACAAACTTAATTTCTTTGCTGCTAAAATTCACTAAGAAGGATAGTATCAGAAGTGAGCCGGAGTCACTTTGGCAAGACTGATTCCACAAAGCATATTAGACACGAGGAGCAGAACTGCAAAATTAATAACATTGAAAACCCAAACGCAAGCACCCTCCAGCAGTCATTATAATGCGATACATAATCAGTGTTTATCCTGAGTCTAAACTATAACTGATAAAGCCACAATCTCATAAAAAGATTATTGTCAAGACTATTGCATTACCCTCTGAGAGCTAAAATACTCATTTATTCATAGTAGCAGATTGTAATAGCTCTAACTCCCTGAGAAGTGGGCATTGTGTGATAATTGAGTGGGCTGGGATGTTAATTGTCCTCCACTTCACCTCTAGATGTTTAACTGCTTATCTCTTCAACCAGCAAACAATAATGCACTCTTACTTGCGCCTTCCTGTTCAGATAATTTTGTGAGCTGAGTAATTTATTTGTAATAAAGAGGAAAAAGTATCTGTGCAGGGGCAATGTTTAAATTGTGCCATGTTACATATTAAAACCAATTGGAAGTAGCGTTGTGTACTTAGGGAGCTTTCCAACAGAGATGCTCTTGCAGGACCTGGGGAGTAGTTGGAAATGCAGGAATATGACCAAAACACAGAATGACATTAACAGGCATCACTAAATCAATAATGCTCGGTTACTTTCCTACACTCTTTTCTAATAGGAGCAACTTGTCTCAAACTCACATGACAAAAGTAGCCTTTTACGGTTCAGGGAGCTATACTGGTGTTCCATGTTGCTTCTTGTCAAACATTGCAAAATGGAAGATGGTAAACTATCCAGACTTGTTACCATTGCTGCTGTTTTCACAGCAGCTTCCTTTTGGAACTTTGTAATCATACAAGGGAGTTGGTGGAGAAAACCCAGTACCAGACACTTCCTATCACGTGTTGAACCTTTACTGTGCACCACGCATTAAGTTGCCCTTATTTTGCATATTATTTCTTGGATTTTACCATAATCACATTTTGTAGAGAAATATAAGAAAAATCATCAAAACTTGGAACTGTCGAAGAAAAAAACTTATCCTCTACCCCGTTAAATTCAGGGCCTGGAGGCCTCAGAACTGAAGTGACAAAAAACAGATTAACGGGAAAAAAGGCATACCGTTTTTATTGATGTTAGTATCTTTCTGTGCATGGCAGCTTCACAGAAAAGAAGTGAAAACTCAGATTGGTTAGACTTGGGGCTTATACAGCATTTTAACAAAGAGCACTAAATTGTGGAGAAGTAACTAGACAAAAGGAGGAGGAGTTTGGGCTCTAGGGAAGGTAAACTGTGTGGCAGTGACTAGGAACTATATGGGGGAACTGATGGAATAGAAGGGTTATTTTTTCATAAGGTCCAATTATGCACACTCACTTCTGCATCAAGTCCCCCTCTCTGGTTCTGAGATTCAGTCTTTTTTTTTTTTCCTGGCGCAAGAAAGGTGCCCCCTTCTCATGAGAAATTTATGCTCTGCCTCCAGGAAGATACGGGGAGGGCAAGTGCTCTCTCTCTGCCATTTGTCAGGTGACTTCAGCTTAAAATAACGCTTATTCCATTCATTTCTAGATCAAATTTCAATAGTTGCCTTAATTACCAAAGGATCCTATGCTAAGATTAAGAAAACCAAAGTCTTACCTCTTATAATCATTGGTTTTGAAATAGTATCTCCACAATTGTTGAAATAAATAAAAATAATAGATCAGCTGATCTTCGAGCTGATTTCTTAAATCCCTCAAACTTTTGGGTTTATGGTTTTATGGCATTATTCCTTAGCATTCTTGTTGATAACGACATTATAGCACTCAAAGAGCATAAGAAAGTTGATCAAAATACTGATTAAGTGCCTACCGCTGGGTCTCAGTTGCCTTTTGAGCATAATGAGGATAAAAATACCATCCCTCAGGGTTGTTATAACAGTCAAGTGTGATGATGTACGGAAGCATCCAAGGATGTGTCCAGTGTGCAGAGTTTGTATTTGTTGGAAAAGTTTGTGAAGTCCTCTTTGTGTCCAGAGCTCTGGAAACAAAGCATTTTTCCATTACCTTAAACCGTTGAGTCTCAGTTGCAGAAGACTTGTCACCACCATGAGCTTTCAATGTCATGTTGGCTCTTGGAAACCTGTGGTGAACAGGCTGGCACCAGTCAGCAATGGGCAAGACAGACATGGATCCTAGAAAAATCTGCACTGGGAAGAAAGCACTGATTCTCTGGGCCTTGTCCTTCTATATATAAATCCGAAGCAGTAGCTATGTGAGCCCTCAGAAAACTCCCCAACTAGAAAAGCAAACCAGGATGTGGATTTGGAAGCCACCTGCATCCAAATGAACATTGAGAGGATGGAGAATTTCTCTGAGTTGGAATCACAAATGGAGCCCTCAAGAGTTACTAAGTTTAATAATTTTTTTTATGTTTTATTTATTTTTGAGAGAGAGAAAGAGAGAAAGAGAGAGAGAGAGAGAGAGAGAGAGAGAGAGAAATCATGTGTGCATACAGGGGAGAGGCAGAAAGACAGGGGGACAGGGTATCTGAAATGGGCTCTGTGCTGACAGCAGAGAACCTGATGTGGGGCTGGAACTCACAAACCACGAGACCAAGACATGAGCCGAAGTCAGAAGCTTACCAACTGAGCCATCCAGGTGCCCCAAGAGTTGCTCAGTTTAAACCTACCCTCCAAAGTCCTCGAAGTATCTTGACTCTGGATTCCTGATCACAGTTTTTTGACTCGCCTCCTAATCCCTGAATGTGGACCGTGGTTTTTGGATCAGAACACATCTGGGAAGAATTCAGTAATCTTCGGGCTGACTCTCCACCCCTAGGAGAGGCCTCATGATCTTAACCCAGCTTCCTGATATCACTGCCTGGCTAGATCTGAGTATTGGCCTTGTTGGTTCAGAGTAACTCCACCTGTGTTCCCAGGTCAAAGTTTTACTCAAGGAGATAGGGAGCCTGAATTGGTAATGGATGCAATACCAAGCATCCTGTCTGGTATAGCCTGAAGACCATCAGTTTCTGGGTTCTGACTCACAAGCCAAAGTCTGGTTCAACTCTTTTATTTTGTTAATTCTGTGCCCATTGGCTTCAGTCCTTCCTGTCTGATTCTTGACTGCAATGTTAGTTTGGTTGTAAAGATTCTTGGACTTGCAATCAACTCATTTCCTCACATCTGCTTTCCAGAAATGGCAGTAGCAAAATGGTATCATAAGAAAATTGACACTGAAGCAATTTAAGACACTCCCTATCCCCAACAGGAGGAGGAGGAGGAGGAGAAGGAGGAGAAGAAGAAGGAGGAGGAGGAGGAGGAGAAGGAGAGGAAGAAGAAGGAGAGGAAGAAGAAGATGAGGAAGAAGAAGGAGAAGAGGAAGAGTTTAACATTCCCTGACTCTGGGTAATGTGATCATAAATTTCTTTGGCTTCCAGACTCACAATGATGTTGTCCACTACTTTTTTAAAAAAAAAAAAAGGTTGTCATATCCTGAATCCACAAATTTAGTCACTTTTCCATAGTCTCATCATGCATGAAACATGTTACTCTAGTACTTTCTGGAGCTGCCTTGCCTCATATACAGGTAGATGGATTTGGATATATTATATTGGTAACTCATTAACATTGAACTCATGGCCAAGAGCACCGTAAGTCATGCCTGGATGAAGGCTATCTAACATATGTATACTATCTGTAAGGCACATCACAACTATCTTCCACTTAGGAACACCACTTAGGAACACCATGCAGCATTTAGCACTACACTTGGAAGTCATTTTAAACATCAAAATCACCAACAAAAAACACAAAATGTGAAAAACATGGCACTAAATAGACCAGAAAAAGGTCTTGTTTACATTATGAAAACTGAAACAAGGCAGAGTATTGCTTTGTTCCACTTCAGCTGGGACATGTGTGTCGATGACTCAAACTTTTTGTGAATCTCTGCATATCCACAAATGGCTATGACAGTGAAGTGACCATTGATTGGGGGTTACACATACATTTTAGTTGAGTAGGTGAATTTACAAAAATGGAACCCACAAATAATGAGGAGTTACTGTCCTGTGTCATTTCTTCAATGTAAAGGTGTTAAAAAGAAGAGGAAGAATTAAAGAAAAGTCTGAAGTTTCTAGAAAAAAAAAACCATGCAGTTATCAGAAAATGGGGCAATAGATTTTAGATAAACAAAAGTATCATTCTATTAAAGAGTGTTTCTCAAATTTTAATGAGTAAAATTACCAAGACATCCTGCTGCAAACACGAATTCTGCTTCAGTAGGTTTCAGTAGGTTGAATTCTGAATTTCTCACCAACTGCCAAATGACACCAAGGCTGCTTAGATAATCTGTGGGGACACTGTGAGTAGCAAGACTCAATAGCTCTTTTTTAAAAATGTTTATTTATTTATTTTGAGAGAGAGAGACAGCATGAACGGGGAAGGGGTAGAGAGGGAGAAAGAGAATCCAAAGCAGGCTCTGTGCTCTCACCAAGGATACTGACCCAGTCTTTATTCCATGAACCATGAGATCATGACCTCAGTCAAAATCAAGAGCCGGAGGCCTAACTGACTGAGCCACTCAGGTTCCCCTCAATAGCTATTTACCAGATTCCTGACCTTGGGCAATATACTTAATATCTACACTAGTTTATGGTAGGATTAAATAAAACAATGCATGTAAAGCTCTTAAAACTGTGTATGCTACATAGTAAGTCCTTAATAAAGGTTATTGATGATAATGACAATGAAGAAATATGCTCCCATTCCTCACATTCTAAAAACAACAAGTATACATACATAACAATAAAATATTCGTATTTAATTTTGCTTTCTCTTCCTTTAATATCCAATCTTAAGAAAGTAGGTTGTTACCATTCTCTCAATTTCTTCAGCTGCTCTTCATTCCTTAGCTTCTGCCCCTACCAGTCTCTAAGATATGCTCCCACTGGCATTGCCAGAAATAATTTTTGTAGATCAATAAGATGGGAGTCTGCTCAGTCTTATGCTATTATATTGTTAGACAGCTTTGTAATAACTGGCCCTGCTGATCTTCTCCTCCTTGACACTATTTCCTTGAAGTGGTAGATTATATAACTGCTCCTAATTCTTCCCTCCTTCTTTGAATTAAAAGTATGTATCTGAGCCCTCTACCATGTGACTCTGCAGAACCTCTTTCTAAGGTGGGTAACATATACATCCTACTACATTGATATTGGGCTAAACCACCTGACTTGCTGTGGCTGATGAAATGTTGGCAAAATGAGAATATATCAGTTCTAAGGCACAGTCATAAAAGGCAATGTGTGTTTTTACTCAGAGCCTTGAGTTCCTGTGATCTACCATTACAAAAACATTCCAGAGGCAGCAGCTAACCCTTCAGCCTGGGCCCCAGAATGAAGATATATGGGTAGATCTGAAACTACCAAGAGGCTTGGGGTCCAGCCTAGTGTAGCTCAGCACTGCTTAGACAAACTGCAGCCAGCCTGCAGACCCATAAGCATAAAAATAAATTGGTTTTGTTGTAAGCTTTTGCAATTCTTACACAGGAAAACAACGTCAACAACAAAAACAATGATAAATACACTCGACTTCTGTTACTTCACCCTTAGTTCTTAGATTTTCTTCTCAGTCTCTTTTTTGGGTGCGCTTCCCTCTAAACTAAAAACATCTGTGACCTTTAGGATTTGTTCTTAGGACAACATCTCTTTTCATTCTGTAAATCATCCTGGACATCTCAGTCACTCATGTTCAAAACTGCCACTTATAGGGTGGTGAGTCAAAGTTTTTATCTCTAGCTCGACCTGTGCCTCTCCTCAGGGACTTCAGACTCCTGCTTGGTGTCGTTAGCTCAGTATCTCCCCCTGGATATCTTATGGACATCTCAAATTAAAGGTTTCCACAACCAAACACATATTTCCCCCCACTCCCTTAACCATGTTTCTTTTCAGAAATGAATTCCAAGCTCCGTCCTGCCTTGAGGACTTTTTGTCATCACTATTCCTTCTGCTGAGAGAACACATCTGCCTTAGGCAGCTCATTCTCGTCCATTGGGTTCCAGCCCAGGTATCTCTTAAAAAGGGTCCTTCACTGACTGCCCTGTATGAAGGAGCCCTTTCTACTTATTAGCTACTTTAAAAATTACATCTGTGGGGTACCTGGATGGTTCAGTTGGCTAAGCATCTGACTTTTGATTTCGGCTCAGGTCATGATCTCATGGTTCTTGGGATAGAGCCCCACACTGGGCTCTGCGCTGACAGTGTGGAGCCTACTTGAGATTCTGTCTCCCTCTCTCTGCCCCTCTCTCTCTCTTTCTCTCCCTCAAAAATAAATACACATTTAAAAAAATAAAAATTACATCTTTGTTTATTTGCTTCATAGTACTTAAAGCACTCCTACTTACTCTTTATTTACATATGTGATCATCTCTCCAAACACAGTATAAAGTCCACAAGGGCAGCAAATGTTTTGACCTATTGACCATATACTCAGTGCCTAGCCTAGAGCTGGCAAGGAATTATTTCCCAAAATATTCCAGAAAGAATAAATAAATTTGTTGTCTATTTCACATTTGCATGAATGGCTCTATCATGTGTCTAATTATCATTCCAGAAATTTAAAAGCCATCCCTAAATTGTTATTCTTTCTCATCACTACCCCACCACCAACTGTCAAATCTAGACTTTAATTCTAAAATATTTCTTATCTCCACCTCCATCCTCTTTGTCCTCATCTTTACTATCACTGCTGTATTCAAGCCTTGATCATCTTTCTCCCAGGATACAGATGCAACCTTTGGAGTAATCTTCCTGTATTTGTTTGTTCCTCCCTGTATTACTCTGATTTCACTTGTGATAATGCTGGGTAACAACTAACCCCTAACTCTTAATGATTTAAGTAACGAATAGGTATGGCATGCTCATTAATTTGTAGATCTACTGCAGTTTGGCCAAGTTCAGCTGAGCTTAGGTTGGTTCCAGGCTTTGGATCAGGCTCATCAATCTGGAACTCAGATTTAAAGAATGGCTAACTGGTACCTGTTCTTTTCATGGCAGGGGAAGAAATCTGAAGAGGGCAGGAGAAAGCTCACAATGCCTCATGGAGCTTTGGGAACTGAAACACTAATTCTTGCTCATATTCTGGAAATTGGGCAAACCCAAGCCCAACCTCAATGGGGTAGGAAGATTACAGACTCCAGTAGGAGGTACTACAATTCACATAACAAAAGATATGAGCATCTAATTTTATTATGAATGAAGAACTGAGAAAGATAATATAGTCAATCACACTCAATATCTTTTCTTTACCTGAGTCCCAAAGAGATCTTGGTGAAAAGCGAAACTTCATGTCACTTCCTTTAATTATGTCCTATAAGATAAAACTCAAACCATTCCTACCTACTGCTCAGGCCTTCTCTCCTTTTTACATTTTATGCTCCAGCAACAGCAAACTGCTTGTAGTTCCCGGCTGTTCACACCAAGCTGTTTCATGCCTCTTTGCCTTTGCTCACGACATTTCTGCATGGAAATGCTTTTCTCACTCTCCATTCCATTTCCTACTGGCTAATTCCTATTCATTTTTCAAGATTCAGCTCATGCATGACCTACTGGATGAGACTTCCCTGACCCTTCTCTCAGTTCAGTATATCCACAATGCCTTGTGCATTTTCCTATCATGGCATTTAGCAGGTTGGATGGAAATTATTCATTTGTGTATATTTGGGTACATCTTCTTTTGGACCATAATTTTTCTAAACGTAGAACAAACTTTCTAATAATTAAAAAACTGTATTTATGCTTCTAGCATCTAGAACAATACGTGGCATGTAGTAGGCACTCTATAAGTTTTGTAGAGTGGGACCACAGTAATTCTTATTTTATTGCACCTAAGTTTATTATTCTAAGCTTTAAAAAATTCTACTTTCTGTTGAACAAACCTTTGTTCACCCAGTTCATACACTGTAATTTTAGAAAATTAAACTATATTTTCTCTTGGCTTATAACCGCCCCCCCCAAACACGCTCTCTAAAGAAATTCACCAATACAAGGCATACCAGTCAATATGTTCTAGGTCCTAGAATACTACATTTATTTCAGTGAGTTATAGCATGTACCTTTTTGCTTGGTCTTTTTTTTCTTTAATTTTTTTTAATGTTTATGTATTATTTTGAGGGACAGAGACAGAGTGTGAGCAGGGGAAGGGCAGAGAGAGAGAGGGAGACACAGAATCCAAAACAGGCTCCAGGCTCTGAGCTGTTAACACAGAGCCCGATGCAGGGCTCGAACTCATGGACCGTGAGATCATGACCTGAGTCAAAGTTGGACACTTAACTGACTGAGCCAGCCAGGCACCCCTGGCTTGGTCTTCTTCTTCTTCTTCTTTTTTTTTTTTTTTTTTTTGGTTGCACTTCTAGGGTTCTTATCCAGACTGCTATAAGAGATGTGATGCTCCACCCGCTTATGAAAGGGTAAAGGGTCAACTAGACAATGCAAATGTGATTTTAGGGTAAAGAAAGAGTGAAGTGAGAAATAATGCAAAAGAAGGAAAATCCTTTTGTCTCTAGGAGTCATTGATTATGTTGCAACAATCAAAGGATAAAAAGAGCCTGTCTTTTGTTTTGTTTTCTTCTGGAATGAGAAGTGGCAGGCAGAATTTAAACTAAAGACTCTAATGGCATGATGACTTCAGGTAATCATTGGAGAGACAGCATTGAGGAAAAGTCTAATCATTTTATGGGCAAGAGTCCTGAATGAGAATAACAAACTCTTCCTTAATTGACATCATTACATTACCTACCACCCTAAGGCAATAGGTAAGCAAGCCTTAAATTGTCAGGTGCTTTCATTTCTTTCATTTGCCTTTGTTAATTTCTTTGGTTCATAACTCACCCAGTGGCAGTAAAGAGAATAATTTTTAAAATTTGGTTTTCTTCTGTTCAAGTGGCAGAACCCAGAACTGACACTTTGTAATGAAGGCTACTGGAAGAGCCAATGTATTCTTATTTGTGTTTGAATTTTCTTGTTAAGGCTGGGAAAAGTAGGGGCTTGCTCCTGTGTTTTCCTTTGCTTTATGAAGTGATATGTATTTTTGAATTTCTTTTTTTTTATTGTTTATTCATTTTTGAGAGAGAGAGAGAGAGAGAGAGAGAGAGAGAGAATATGAGTGGGGGAGGGGCAGAGAGAGAAGGGGACAGAGGATTCGAAGTGAGCTTTGCGCTGACAGCAGAGAGCCTGATGTGGGGCTCGAACCCACCAACTACGAGATCATGACCTGAGCCAAAGTCAGATGCTTAACTGACTGAGCCACCCAGGCACCTCTATTTTTGAATTTCTTAAGAGCTATTAACTTTAGGTAGTAATGCTGGTTGTCTAGAACTGTGAAGTGTATGATAGGTATGTTACTCTTTTTAAGGTATTGTTTCCCTATTTATTCATCAATCCCTGTTTTTTTGTTTTTTGTTTTGTTTTTTTTTTTTGTTTGTTTTAAATATCCCACATTGCTACCTTTGTCACTAGTCTGTGGGGAGTTTTCATTCTAATGTAAGCTGGTGTTCAGGTCACTTCGGGTTTATTTATTACAATTTTTCTTATCTTTTTTCCAAACCCAGCCCTTCCCTGATCCATTATGCTCAACACCTCTTATTTCTGAGACATTTTCTTAATATTCTTCTACCTTCCCTAGTGATATTCAAAGCATATTTCCATAAAGTCACTAGAAACATTCAGTTCTTGTGTCTGCCACCCTACCCTTATCCTCACCTCTCCTCACTTGCCACATTCTCCAGACACCTCTATTGTTACCTGATGTCCTATTTGGATCTCACTCTTTGCCACTTCAGTTGGCAAGTACTCTTGCCCTTGGTAAGTAACCTTCTTGTTCTTCTCCAAATATCTCCTGAAATCTACTTCCTCCTGGCACTGGGGCTTTATCATTTTCAAAAGCAGCACCTCTGTGATTCATGCCTTTTGAACTCTTCTATATGGTAATCTATGACAGTGCAACAAGATACTGCAGAACACAAATAATAGAGATCAATATTTATTAAGCCTTTATTAGGTGTTAGGTGCTGATCTCAGTGCATTATCTCAATTAATCTCCATAACAATCTTGTGCAGTGGGTATTGTACTATTTCCATTTGTCTGATGAATGAAAACCTGAGTCATAATGAAGTAACTCATCCAATGACTCCAATAAAGGGTGGAGCCCAAAGAACAACTTTACTAAAGAAAAAAAAAAAAGCTTAGTTATAATTATTGTGAAAATTGAAAAATCAATTTTTTAAGATATTTGAACTCTAGGGTATTTTTGCAGGAGATGGCAAGGGAAATGTAGGACTTTCAGTTTAGAGATGAGTGAGAAAATATGCCCACTTCTAGGGTAAACTTGACTTAACTGCACAAACAAATCTGAACAGAACTTCAAAAACGGTGGAGTAGAGTCTGATCATGACATGACATCCAAACACTGCTAAGACACATATTTTAGTCTGCACAATGGCTATAACAGAAAGATCACAGACTTAGTGCCTTACACACAGCAAACATTTATTTCTCACAGTTCTGGAGCCTGAGAAGTCCAAGATCAAGGTGCTGGAAGATTCAGCATCTGGTAAGGACCCACTTCCTAGCTCATAGGTGACTGTCTTTTCACTATAAACTTACCTGGCAGAAGAGTTGAGGGAGCTCTCTGGGGTCTCTTTTTTTAAGGGCATTAATCCCATTCACGAACATTCTGCCCTCATCACCTAATCACCTCCAAACACCATCACTTTAGGGAGTAGGTTTCAACTAATGAACTTGAGAGGCACATAAATAGTCTATAGCAATACTCCTGTGATCAGGACTCAGATTGAGATAGTTATGGAACCTAAACACTGTAAAGGTTACTGTACCCATTTAGTAATGTGATTATTATTTCCAAACAATAGTTCTGAAATAAATCTAATAAATTTAACAGAATTCTCATTTTGTTATGACGACTCTTTGCATCTTTCTAGGGAATACCTTATTCTTGTAAAAAAAAAAAATCTATTGTTGATGCCCCTGTGTTAGATAATGCCTTCAACATATGCTTAATTAGACTACTAAATAGCCTGTTACTTTATGAACAGATGAAAAGAAACAATGAGAGGCAATGGTGCTATTACTAGTAAGTCACCTCCAAAAAAATATGGTTTCCTGGAGAGCTTTAAGTCACAGACTTTTACCTCAGATTGAAGGCAGTTCCAGAAGATAGGTGATCTATCTTTCTTTTGGATCCCATTCTGGTCCACTGCCTTTCCTAGAGCAAGGAGATCCTCAAAATTAGGAGCAGTTGCTTGTTCCTTTACAGGACCAACCACCACATGTTTTCATAAAGACAGTACAGAAAAGAATGTGGTCTAGGAGATACCAAGGAGCGGACTTGAAAGACACTCGTTAATTTAAACTCACAAAAGCTCTCAAATATATCCCCTGCCATGTGAAGGTTTCAGTTCATATAAGTTCATACTAGTATCTTGACCTTGACATTCACCCTGACCCACATCAATATTCTTCTTCTTCAGAGGTGGAACAAGTCCAATAAGATAGTTTTGAGCTTCCTTTGAGTAAAATTTGGTTTGTGTGCTGTGTGTGTGTGTGTGTGTGTGTGTGTGTACATATAACTTTCTCAAAAGGAATGAGTTTCAAACCCAAAAAGCATTTTGAGCCATTGTCCTGTTTTTCAGCCATTCGCCCAAAAAATATAATTAGTTGCACCGGGCTAAAGAAAAAATGTTCCTTTTTACTTTAATTTAGCTGGTAAGATAGATTTCAGTAATTCTGTGTCTTATGTCTTATTGAGAATCTGTCCTAGAGGCTCAAAACAGAGAAGAGAGTCAGGACTTCTGCATGGTGCACTTTACCAGATGCATTTTAATAAGAAAAAACTGTTTTAGAGGATTTTCAAGATGGCAGCATAGGAAAGTCCTGAACTTACTTCCTCCCATTAACACAATAAAATCTACAATTACATATAGAACAATTCTCTCTGAAAAAGACCTGAAAACTAGCTGAATGGCTTCTCCACGACAATGGATAAAAGGGCCACATCTAGGGGCACCTGGGTGCCTCAGTTGATTAAGCAGCAGACTCTTGATTTCTGCTCAGGTCGTGATTTCATTATTTGTGCAATCGAGCCCTGTGTTGGGCTATGTGCTGACAGTGCTGAGTCAGCTTGGGATTTTTCTGTCTCCTTCTGTCTGCCCTCCCCTGCTCACACTCTGTCTTAAAATAAAATAAATACACTTTGAAAAAAGAATCTTAAGCAGGCTCAATGCTCAGCATGGAGCCCAATGTGGGGCTCGATCTCACAACTATGAAATTATGATCTGAGCCAAAATTAAGAGCCGGACGTTTAACCAACTGAGCCACCCAGGTGCTCCAAATACCATCTTTTTAATAAAATACTTTCTGATTTTTTCCTTGGTCCCAGATGGGGTATCTTTTTTATTAACTTTAGGTAATTTATATTTTCTTTCTTTAAAAAAATCATTCATTATAAGACATTTTAGTCAAACAAAAGGTTTGAAGAATAATATAATGAACATCTGTGTACTCACCACCTACCTCAAGATATAAAACATTATTGGATTATACAATGAATCATCCATGCAAGAACATGTAGCTCTACTTAATTTACTCCTTATTGAATAATGCCCCTTCATATATTATATCATAATTTATTTATCTGCTCTCTGATTTATGTATAATTTCCATTTTTGGTAACTTTCTGTAATTATAAACAACAGTTTTTATGAACATATTTACACATATGTCTTTGTGAACATGAGTAATAATTATCTGACATATATTCCTAAGAGTGTATTAATGCCCAATTGTTCTCCATAATGACTTCATAAATTTACACTCTTGCTGACAGTTTCTTCTTCATCGACATTTGATACTGTCAAACATATAAATTTTTGCCAATCTGATGGGTATAAAGTGGTAATATAACCTTATAGTGTTTAATTTGTCTAATCAGCGGTGGGTGTGACATATTTTCACATATATATTTTGTCCAACCAAATTCTCTTTTCCTAAATTGCCTTTTATTTTTTTCAACTAAAAAAATTTTTACTGTCTATTTTTTGAGAGAGTGAGAAAGAGAGAGAGACAGAGCATGAGTCGGCAAGGGGCAGAGAGAGAGGGAGACACAGAATCGGAAACAGGTTCCAGGCTTGAACTGTCAGCACAGAACCTAACTAAGGTGGGGCTCAAATCCATGAGCTGTGAGATCATGACCTGAGTTGAAGTCAGATGCTCAACTGACTGAGCAGCCCAGGTGCCCCCTGAATTGCCTTTTATAGATTTTTGTTCAATTTTCTCTGGTCCTGCTTTGTTTTTCTCTTATCTATTTATAGAAGTTCTTTATATATTCCAGATGCTAACATTTTATTGAGTATATGCATCTCAAAGAACTTGTTCCGGCTGTTGGATTGGCTTTTCGCTTTTAAGTTTATTTATTTATTGAGAGAGAGAAAGAGAGAGAGAGAGAGGCAGAGAGACAGAGAGACAGAGAGATAGAGCAGGGAACGGGCAGAGAGAGGAAGAGAGGGAATCCCAAGGAGGCTCCGTGCTGTCAAGTGCAGAGCCTAACAGAGGGCTCGATCCCATGAACCATAAGATAATGACCTGGGCCTAAATCAAGAGTTGGACACTCAACTTACTGAGCCACCCAGGTGCCATGCTTTTCACTTTTTAAATGATTACTCTAAATGCGCCAGAAAATTTTAACATATAGATACTTGACCATCTCCTCTTCATGTATTAGCTAATTTGTCTTGTCTAAGAAAGGTCTCCTCACCTTAAGATTATAACATTATTTCCTGCTTTCTTTAAAAACATTTTTTACCTTGTTTCTAATTATCCTAAATGTATTTTGTTAACATTGTTAGATTGAGAGTCATTTTTTTTTTTTAAACTACAGGGATAGCCCGTTGTGTTGGGTTGGATTCTCCAAGAAATAAACTCTGAGATGGAGATTTGTACCCATGTAGTTTACTGAGGAGATGCAAATTTTAAAAATATAGAGTAGAAAGGAAAGAAAAATACGATACCACAGATATTTTTAAAACCATATAATAAATAAGTACATTTGAAAATTTAGATTAAGTGGAGTAATATTTGGAAAATTAGAAAATGCCAAAATCATCACAAGGAGAAAATCTGACCACATCAAAACCTACTAAAGAAAATAAAATGTTTATCTAAAAGCTTTCCTCTAAAAGTCTCCTGACTCAGACTCCTTTAAAAGTAAGTTGTAAACAAAATTTTCACAGAACAGATAATGTTCTCTTCCACAATTTTTTCCAAAATGTAGAAAAATAAATGCTGTCTAATTCATCTTGAGGCTACTACAGCACTGATTACATAGCAAGGTAGAAAAATTTAAATAGAGAAAATTTCCATTTCACGGAAAAGCCGTTGATCTAAAAATCCTCAATAAAACATTAGCTAAGCAAATGCAACAGTGCATTACCTAAGACTACATAAGACATCCATGAACCCTGATGGAGTGAATGGTACTCACATTACAATTTCATCATGAGCAAGAAAACCAAGGGGAAAAAAATGAAACAGCATTCTTTTCAGATTTAGCAACAGACAACACAGCATATGATCCTTGAGAGAAGGTAAAAAAAAAAAAAATGAAGCAAACCTCACAATCTTTCCTGCTTTCTTCCTGGAGGCACTTTCCAAACTCTGATGCAAGGAGGATAAATCCAAGCAGAAGACACAGGATTCTTTGAATTCAGGAGAAAGATCAGAGTTTAAGGAGACGGCGACAAATGGAAAAGGTATGTATCTATATATATCTAAGATTTTTGCTTCTCTTAATGATTGGGGAACAGGATTTAATTTATACGGCATCCTAAATAACAAAAAAACTGACCAAAGTATATGAAAAAAACTTTCAGAGTTTCACAGACAGAAAACTCGTGAGATCTGCAGAGAGGTCTTTTCAAGGGTTGGACTGAGTACTGATAGCACATGTGCGGGATGAACACAATGCTGGGGAAAGAAACACTGGAAAGCAAACAACTATCAGAGCTCACACAGGGCTGAGAATGCTTTTGCTTCCATAGGCAAAGTGTCTCAGTAAACATGGAAAATTAGGTAGTTTTTGTTTGTTTGTTTGTTTGTTTTTTAGTAATGGAGCTAAATTAGCCCTACAGCTACTTTGGACTGACTCAAACTAACTTGAAAGTAAGACTGTAAACATTAAACTGATTGCCACTAAACTAAATGCATCCAGAACATTTCCCAACACTCTTTTAAAAAAAGCAATTGTTAACAATGTAAAATTAACCATGTTTAGCATCTACAAAATGCTATCAGTCATGCAAAAAAGTAAGAAACTATGACCCACAAGAAGGAGAAACACCAATCAATGACAGAAATATTACAATTAGCAGGAAAAGATATTAAAACAGCTATTTTAATGTGCTCCATATACTCAAAAATGTAGTGAAAAGATAATAGGAGAAAAACAGAAGATATGAAAAAGATCTAATAGAATTTCTAAAGATGAAAAATACATTTTAGGTGAAATATATGTACAAATTTTGCTGGATTCATAAAATGAAATCGTATTCAACAATAAAAAAGAATGTATTACCTAAATTCTCAGCATCAATGAAATTAAAAACATGTTCATCAAAAGAAGTACACAGCAAAGTGAGCATACTGTATGACCTAATTGATATGAAACGCTAAAAGTACAAAATGAATCTATCCTAACACAAGGCAGATTATTTATTTCCTGATTTTAGAGATTGGGGTAAAATGACTGCAAAGGTATAAATACAATTTTTTTTTTTTTTTTTTTTTTTGTGATGGAAATGACGCATGTCTAGACTGGGATGGTAGTTTCAAGGCTACATGCATTTGCCAGAACTCACTACACTGTACTTAAAGTGGATTTACTCTGTGGTGTACAATTTTTAAAAAATGTCTGTTTATTTTGAGAAAGAAAGAGAGCATGTGCAAATGAGCAGGGGAGGGGCAGAGAGGAGAGGGAGAGAGAATCCCAAGCAGGCTGTCCACGCAGAGCCTGACGTGGAGCTCTATCCCACCAACTATGAGATTGTGCCCTGAGCTGAGATCAAGAGTGGGATGCTTAACCGACTGAGCCACCCAGCCTCCCCCCATGGTATATAATTTTTACATCAAAAAAGTTGATTTAAAGAGAAAAATACATCATGCTGTAATAAAGTTTATTTTAAGAATGAAATGATGGCTAATATTGGGCAATCTATCCATTTCTGATAAAACATATCATTAAACCAGAAATAGAAGAGTGTCCTTAACTTTATCAAGTGATAGAGACGAACAAAACCCAAACCTGTGTGAAACATCATATTTAATGAAAAAACTTCGGAGGTATTCCCAATAAAGGCTGGGAACAAGACAAGGATGCCCACCATCACTGCTGTTATTGAATACAATGATGAAGATCCTAGCCAACTTTCTAACTAGGGAAAAAGAAATAAAGTTTAATAGTTAGAAAGGAAGAGATGAACTGCCTTTATTTACAAATAATATGTTTATCAATATTAAAAAAAACCCTCTGCATATAATCAATGATCCAATTATTCTAGAGAGTTCAGCAAATTTGCTGCATAAGCAAATTAATACTGTTCCTCTGTAGCAAGGGGTTAACAAACTATTGCCTGCTGGACAAATCTGGCCATCACTTGTTTTGTAATTAAACTTTTGTTGGAACATAACCATGCCCATTTGTTTATATACTGTCTAGGGTTTCTTTCTTGGTACTACGTCAGAGTTGAATGCTAGAATGGGAATTGGCCCACAAAGCCTAAATTATTTAGTTTCTGGTATTTTACAAAAAAAGTTTGCTAACCCCCACTCTGAAGCAACAATAATTAAATAGAAAATATGATAGAAAAATAAGATGCAATTTACAAAAGAAAAATTGTTATATATGTATAAATTAGCCTAACAAAGAGTGAATACTGCCTTTATGGAGATAATTAATGCTTTTATTAAAGACTTAAAAGCAGATCTACCTAAATGGGAAAATATTCTGTTTTTACGGATGGGGCAACTTATCATTATAAGATACAAATTTCCCTTACATTAATCTGTAAACTCAAGGCAACCCCAAGAAAAATTACAGATGGATCTTTTAGGAACTCAGCAAACTCCTTTTAATCTTTACATGGGAGAATAAAGATCCATAAAAAGAAGAGTGAAGAGAGATAGTTTCCCTTCCAGATATTTAGATAAACCTCAAAACGATTTAGTGAAAATGATATGGTGTTCACGAAGAAATGGATATTCCAAAGGCACAGAACTTGGAGATCTATTTATATATGGAAAAAATGATAAATACAGCACTACAAATGCATGTATGTAGTATTTAGAAAAGTGTGTTTGGAAACTTCATACTACTTGTTAAGAAATAAATAAACCCGGATCACTAACTTACACTGTATAGAAGAGTACGATTCTGATATAATATGTATCTAAATGTAAAAGGTAAACTATAAAACTACTGGAAGAAAAGGAGGAAAATTACCTTGTTACTTGGAGCATGGTGAGTTAAGTCTTCAACAAAATTCCCAGAAGTAAAACTCATGGTACAAAAAATGGAATGGATGTTGTTATATGTAGTTAACTACTGTTACTGAGTAAAGGACGCTGCAGCATACAGTACATGATACATACTGTACAAATTATATAACATATAATATATTATACTCATACATAATATATAATACATATATGAAAGGAATTCCTGAAATCACACAAAAAATGACAAAACAAAAGTACAAAGGTTTTATATTTATAATTCATAGAAAGGTAAGGCCAAACTGATCACAAGTATCTTAAAACTCATTAGTAATAGCATAAACACAACAAAAATGAAATAATAATTTGTATTTATGAGATAAGCAAAAAATTATGAATAAAGCAACATTTGTAGGGAATATGAGAAAATGGGGACACTGGCACCACTGGTAAAACCACAGCTATTTTAAACAACAATCTGCAGCACGTGTCCTCAAAGTTAGAGGTAATCTGTACTGGGTGTAGGTACATCCTGAGTGTACCTTGATTATGTGGACATCTTGATTATGGAGTATATGTTTAGCCCCACCCACTCTGAGCACATCCTTAATGAGTCTGTCTTCATCTTTCGTGAGAATGTGCATACCCCTGTAACCTCGCCACATATGTAAACATGGTTTGAGCACGGATTCATCACAATGCCATGTGTTCATCTTTGCTGAGTATGTGTGCATGCTCTACGAGTGGGACTCAGGAAACCCACTGCTGTAACATAGCCTAGAGAAATTTTTTCACAGGCTCATAAGGGTACATATGAGAATCTTCATCATCTAGCATAGCAGAGAGTTGGAGGTGCTCTAGTTGGGGAACAGTTAAGTAAATGTGGAAGATGCACACTTTAGAACACAGCGCTGCAGTGGAGAGCACAAACGAATGGTATCAGAGATAAATGGATACATATAAAAATTGTATTGAAGGAGTAAATTACGAAAAAGTATTATTTATATAAGTGCAAAACAGAAAACACTATATTTTAAAAGGATACATACACAAAGATATAACTAAATACATTAAAATAAGTACTTAGTGGGGTACAGGAAGATGAATGGGAATCAGGATCTAGGATGAAGAAGGAGGGAAATGATAAAATCAGAGGGGGGGCATCACATCACATCACAATGGCTTATGCATATATATGCAAGTGCTGTGCATATGCAGTAAGGTGAATGCACCCACTAAGTTTATGAAGTGTTACAGCCCTGATGATGAGGAATACAACTAAGTCAACTTTTTGTAATTTACCTAAAGAGAACATTGAAATCAAAGATGAATGAGAGAACTGAATTTATAAAGCATGGACATTCACAAGTAGCATATATTCAGCATACCTGAAAATATATTATAAAGCTTTCTGAAGGTATTTCAGCACATCTTTACCCAAAATTCAATGAGATAATTCAGTCTATCCTGACTAAATACTTTATTTTGTTTGTATTTAGTTAGAATGATCTCATCATAATTTCTAATGCAATTTAAATATATTTTTTCCAAATTGCAGTAAATACACTTTGCAAAGTCATTGTTCCTAGATGGAATTAAATTACTTACCTTGGTAATGGAGAGTTACCAGAAGGATGTAAATGAGTTGTTAACATGGCACTTCATTGCCACAATAATTTAGAGCCACTAGCTAGCTTGATGTGTCTGCAATAAATGTTTTATTATTTAGGAAAAATACACTATACAAGTTGCAATGTGCCATGCTCATTCATGCTGTAAATCAACAAAGATCAGCAGACTGAATAGAAAAATGAAAAGCTTATTTAGAAACTGACATAAGCTTTCAGATGAGCAGGGATGGTTGAAGTTAACTGCATTCATTTTTCTTTGCTTGTCATAGTTGCCACTTGAATTTCACTGCTAAAGATAGAAGATAGTTTTGCTTTATGAAATTATATCCACAGAAACAGTGTTTGCATTTATATAGATATAGTCATAATAAAGTGGAATATAAAGAAGCCACACTAAAGTAATAGTAGCCCCAAATTTATGAAGTGTGGGATGGAATTTGTTACCCCACACCTCTACACTCAGTCAAATCGTTCTATGAAGATCAAAGCTCATGTTAGAAACCATGGTATGACTTTATGCCCCGGGACTATATAGTAATTGCCAGACAATAGAGTATAAAACACCATACGTTCAGCATTGTAAAGCACCTGGCAATTTTTTCCTTATTTGCTTTGTCCTTATTTTGACAAGCTCAAAACCCCAGAAAAATCATCGCTCTGCTTGTAAACCACATAGTGCCAGCCACGGTGCGAAGAGATGGGCATCAATTTCTGAAGCCTGGTCCTCACCCTGATAACTCCTCCACCCTCACTGAAGGAACCTAGAAATTGCCACAGCTAACCACAGATGATGTTCTCAGTATTGAAACCGTGAAGAGCCAACTCCTGTTACCTCCCTTTCTGCCATGAGAAGACAGTGTCCCAGGCTACCAAATGCCAAATTCTTTTGTGTGGAAGAGCCACAGATAAAGGACATCCACCTGTCTTAGAGTTACCTTCATAATATCATTAGTCATTAGTTAAGTCCATCTTTCTCACATGTTACTTTACAACACAACAGTGACTGTTCTCTCTATAAAATTTGTCAGGGGATTGGTAACCTGCTAGCTACCATTTTAAAATTAACTCCTTTTGGAGGCAGACTTGCCACAGATTTTGGGAACTAAAGCCTAAGTTGAAAAAAAAAAGTTCTCGTATTAATTTATTTATGATGGTGAAAAAAATCAGAATCCTAGAAAGAGATCATTTAAGTAATAAGGGAAACATAGCTAGACGAAAAAGACCTATCAGCAGTAGAGAGCCGTGTGAGTTCACATGAAGGTCATCTTGTGGCAACCCAGGGAAAGGCTGCAGAGGACACGCAAGGCATGAGAGGCTATCAAGGACATTCTAGTGATAAGAGAATGCAGAAGCAGACTGAAGCTATATTTCTGGGGGCCGACAGGGTATAATTTACAAATGGTAAAATGCACAGGTCTTAAAAGTATATACACTAGTCCCTACTTATCTGTAGGAGATGTATTCCAGGACCCCTGGTGGTGCCTGAAACCGTGGACAGTACCAAACACTATTTATGCTGTGTTTTCTTCTATACATATATACCTAAAATAAAGCTTAATTTATAAATTATGCACAGTAAAAAACCAATAAGAACTAAAAATGAAATAGAACAATTTTACCAATATACTGTAAAATGTTATGTATATATGGTCCCTCACTCAAAACATCTTGTACTATATTCACCCTTCTCCTTGTGATGATGTGAGATGATAAAATGCCTATGCGATGAAGATAAAGTGAGGTGAAGGATGTTAGGCTGCTATGGGCTTCTTTCAGATAATTCATTAGAAGAGACCGCAGTTGACCGAGGTTAACTGAAACTGCGGAAAGCCAAACTGCAGATAAAGGGGGGACTACTGTAGTTCCATAAATGTAGGCAAATGTACATATCCATCTAACTCATACCCCTAACAAAAGCTAGAACATGTCCATTACTCTAGGAAGTTCCCTGTACCTCTTTCTCAATAAAATCACCCCTTACCATAGGCAACCAATATTTTACTTTTTATCACCCAAGATAACTTTTACATGTTTCTGAACTTTATATCAACAGAAACATAGACTATGCACGCTCATGTCTAGCTTCTTTCATTCAAGTTAGTATTTTTAAGATTCACCTCTGCTATTGGCAGTACAACTAATCCATTCCTTTATATTCTGGAGAAGTATTGTATTGTGTATAGACATCACAATTTGTTTACTCTTTTCTCCAAAAATTAATGAATACTGGAGTTGATTCCATTTTTTGGCTGGTATGAATAAAGTTTCTAAAAGCATTCTTACACAATTGTTTAGGTGGGCATATGTTTTTATTTCTTTTGAGTGAATACTTAAGAGTGGAATTGATGGACATGTATATGTTTAACTGCCCAACTATGTTCCTAAATGTCCCCACCAGCAATGTATGAGAGTTCTGGTTGCTTCACACCCTCACCAACACTTGGTATTGTCAGTTACAAATACAGATTTTAACTTAAAACCAATGGAGACAGAAGAAATTCAACATTTTAAATTATGCACAAATATTCACATCATACTGGTAGGACTCAAATCACTATTCTAAGCTATAAATATCAAGGTATGCTCTACAAAATTAGTATTCATAATACAGTGAAATGAATTTCATTGGCATTCATCCTTACCTTCCTTTGATAAGTCAGTGTCTATATTCCCATTACTTCAATGAAATATCATGAATTGATATTAACTTGCTAAGATGAATACCAACATCTTTAAGATGCTGAACTATAAGTGTATTTAGAATCAGTATAGAGCCTGGAAAAAAAACCCTATCTTTGTCTAATATTTGTTGCACTCGATGTCTTAGGTCATGCAAGAACTCTGGAGAGAAGAGATAAGAATCTCTTCCATATGGAATAATCGTGAAAAAATTTATCCGTCCTGAATTCTAGTTTTCCTTTTTGAAACTAGAAATGATGTTAAAGAGAGGATGAGGGAGAGAGAGAGAGAAAGATGGAGAGGGAGAAAAGAAGGGGGAGGGGGAGAGATTAATCTGGGATTCCTGGCACTCTAGGGAGTCTATATAGGGCAACATAAAGTCTGTGATCATTCTAAAATATTATGCACAGCACCTGGGTGGCTCAGTCAGTTAAGTGACAGACTTTGGCTCAGGTCAAGATCTCACAGTTCATGGGTTCAAGCTCCGCATTGGGGTCTCTGCTGACAGCTCAGAGCCTGGAGTCTGCTTTGGATTCTGTGTCTCCCTCTTTCTCTGCCCCTCCCCCTGTTGTGCTCTGTCTCTCAAAAATAAATAAATGTTAAAAATTTTGTTTAAATATATTATGCAATATTTAGGGTGTATAGTGCATCAGAATCTATAGGGCAGGGGGAAGGAATGTGTGCTCAAAAAAAGCTCACAAGCCAATGACTTTAAATCGCTTTCTTCCATCTTGGTACTTTCTAGATGATTCTGCTAAGAGAGGCTCTGCCTGTCCTCTGCAATTAACTTCTTTAGCTGAGGGAGACTAGTTGCTGTGAGACTATGCTACTAGAAACAGCTCTTGAGTATATAACCAGCAGGCATTACTTTATTACTTCGTGTGATTTTGGTAAAAAATTTTTGAAAATCATTCCTTATGAATACAGTAGACTTAACTCTGGCAGTCCAAAGTAGTTGAAGCTGTTGATACTCATTAGAAAGAAGAAAAAGTATTGTGTTTTATTTGCACTTAGATAACAAAAGACAGTCTTCCTGCCACAACTATTTTGTGAAAATAAAGTTGAATGCCTAAACACATCAGAGAACACTCTCAGGTAAGGTTTATGAACCATGACTAACCTTGTCTCTGTGCATTTTAGCACATCTTCCCAAGATGACCCAATGTGCATGCTGCCCCAGTTTAATCTGAAATTAACCTTCATGATGCCATTTCCTGTGTGGCACCTGCCTTTGAGTGGTGTCGTTGTCACACAGTGATTTGGTTCACTAGTTCATGGTGTTCATTTGGACAAGTTACCACTAATGTGTCTATGCTTCAGTATCCTCGACTGTGAAGGAGAAATGACCCTGTTAACAGTATGCTTCCCTGAGGTGCTGTGATGGACAGCCAATACAATTATTGTGGAACATTTTACCTGATGCAAAAAAAGGAGTTTTTATGGGAAAGTTATACGACCTTCTCCCTAGCATTACATAATGGTTCAGAGAGCCTGGTTATTGCTTTATTAAAACATTTATTTAGAAAATGCCTTGACAACCATAAACAACCAGTGTTTTATAGTATAAAATATTAAGACTATTACTTTTTCTGCCATCAATTATTATTGTTTTTATTACCTCTGGAAAAATGTGAAAAAAGACCCACAACTGTGGACAGAGTAGGATGTTCAAAAGTATAATGAACCAGATGAGCCATAATATAATACATTATTACAGCCCTCCTATTAGCTCAACCATCCTGAAATCTCCACAGGTGCTTAAGATAGATGTGGGAATAATATCTAAGAATCTCCTTAACCACCCAAGAATAAAAGACAATTAAGTGAAAGCTATGAATTTGATGTCAGCCTAAGATACATTAGATACCTGGATTAGAGTCCAATACCCTACTGAAAGAGTAATGTGATGCTACTGTCCAAAGTGTAATGAATTTGATTAATTAAAAAACAACTAAAATTGAAACTTCAATTAACTAGACTTCTCTGACCCCCTTTTAGAGAAGAACTGCATTAAAAAAGTAATATCTATAATTTTGGGGAAAGTTAAATAAATAAAAGTTCTAGAGGTCCTAGAAAGAAAGTCACATGATGATGGTGGTGGTGGTGGTGATAGATTGATGATAAACTGAATTCTGGGGCATTTACCTTCTTTAGACACTGTGTTAGATGCTTTATAGACCTGATCTCTAATTCTTATTAGAACACTTTTATAGTATAATGCTGACTCTACAGGTGAGAATACTGAGAATCAAAGGGATTAAACCTCATACATGGTCATTGTTAAGTCACCAAGTCAGGATTCAAAGCCAATTCTGTCAGCCCCATAGTTTATGGGCCTTTCCACAATAGCAACAGCATGCGTCATTGGAATTCCAGTTCTTAGGAAGTTGACATAAATAAATTACAAAAGTAATAACTTCTCTACTCAGATAAACAGAATCAATGATTTTTTGTAATTTTTCCTTTTGGTAGGATACTTCAGAAATTTTAAAAATATGCCCCAATGACATTATAAGAGATGGCTATAATAGGCAATATTATCCAAACATGACTAAGTATGGAACACTTATGTAGAGAAAAGAGAGGGGAGAGATGTTGCAGGATAAGCATTCTATGGAACCCAACTGAGAAATATTTCACTACATCCATCTCTACCTGCATCTGCAAATACATGCTCAAAGTGATGAACTGGAGCAGAAGATTCAGTATTAATAAAAATAAAATTTAAATACATTCACTGTGTTGTACTTGGTAAAGAAGGAAAGGCTCTTATGCGTCTAAGAACGATTTTTTCTAAAACTAAACCAAATGCTTTTCTAGCTAACCAGAAAATACAGTTAACTAGAATGCATCATGCCTTGATTATGCTGACAAGTTAGGTTGCTCTGAGCAAACTTGATAGCCCCACTGTATTAAGAATTATTCTGTTTGGAGCGTTTGGGTGGCTTAGTTGGTTAAATGTGTGACTCTTGATTTTTGGCTCAGGTCATGATCTCATGGCTTGTGAGCTGCCAGCACAGAGCCTGCTTGAGATTCTCTCTCTCCTTCTCTCTCGGGCCCTCCCCTGCTCTCTCTCTCTCTCTCTCTCACCCAAAATAAACAAATAAAATTAGAAAAAAGAATTATTTTGTTTTATCTTTAAAAGACAAGATATCTGAGACAGCGGCAGCTACTGTTGATCAGATAACTCAGTAGCTATTCCCAATTCTGTTTGGCCTTGCCCCTTTCACCCACAGAGTGGGAAAGAATTCTGCTATTCCTGTTCACTTTCCTAGTCTTCGTTGAGACTAAAGATGCCTACAGAGTACACATTGGGCATTGAAGCATAATTGCAAAGCTTGAAAATGAATTCTGTGGAGGACTGAAAATACATAAACAGTAGCCTAAAGAATGTTCTTTTTTAGACATATGGTCAGCTTTTTAAAATAAAATTTATTAGGGGGTGCCTGGTGGCCCAGTTGGGTAAGTGTCTGACTCTCAGACTCTTGATTTTGGCTCAGGTCACCATCTTGCAGTTCCTGAGATCAAGGCCAGAATCAGATCCTGTGCTAGCAGTAGAGCATGCTTGGGATTCTCCCTCCCTCTCTTGCTGCCTCTCCCCTGCTGGCATGTGTGCACACTCTCTCAAAATAAATAAACTTAAAAAATAAAATGTATTAGGATATGAGTAATGTACAATATATTTCATCAATTTAGGTGCACAATTGGGTGAATTTTTAAAAAATGTACATACTCATATGACCACTGCCACATGTAAGGTAGAACATATGCACCTTTCCCTTATGCAGAAAAACCTCTTTCCTCATCTTTCGCCATTGCCAAACACTGATCTGCAATCCTTCATTGTACTTTTGCCTTTTCTAGAATTTCATAACAATGGAATCATAGAGTATATAGTCTTTGGTCTAGCTTCTTACCCTTAACATAATGTTTTTGAGATTCACCCATATTTTATTGTGTACTTATAGTTCTTTTCTTTCTTTCTTTATGTGGATATACCACAATTAATTCATCTATTCACCAGTTGATGGACACTGGATTGTTTGGCTATTAAGAATAAAACTGCTGGAGTGCCTGGGTGTCTCAGTCGGTTGAGCGTCCAACTTCAGCTCAGGTCATGATCTCACAGCTCGTGAGTTCGAGCCCTGCATCAGGCTCTGTGCTGAGCTCAGAGCCTAGAGCCTGTTTTGGATTCTCTCTCTTTCTCTCTCTCTGCCCCTCCCCTTCTCACCTCTGTCTCGATCTCTCTCAAAAATAAACAGAAAAAAAAGAAAAAGAAAAAAAAGAATAAAACTGCTGTGACCATTCAAGCATGCATCTTTGTGTGAGTGTATGTTTTTACTTATTTTCAGTGAAATATCTAGGAATTGGATTATTTGGGAACATTTTGACACTTTAAACAATACTTTCAAACCCATATCATGCTGAAGACTCTACCCAGTGCCCTCATGTTCACAAAGTCTCTCTCTTCTGGCTGGTAGGGCTACAAACTATTTCCAGTTTTCAGTGAACTCTAGATATATCATGAAGTACTACTTTCTGGTACTGTTTTTTCTCAGCCTCATGGAAGTTTCCTCCTACTGCATAGATCCTTACAGCTAAAGGTTGAAGGGGACTTCTATGTGGTTCTCTAGAGCAAACCTCTATGTATGGCTCCCTCCTTGCTCATATTCTGCCCTGTCAATCTAACTGACTCTGTGTTTATGAACTCTGTATTTTGAACTCACTGAAACTGCCAGGTTCTGTGTGAGTCCCCTCACTCTGTGCTGTGGCCTTCAAACTGCTTCTGGGCAGTAAATTGGTTCAGTTATGGGGCCCACTTTGTTTACTTTCTCTCAGGATCACAGCCTTGTGTTTCCTGTTGTCTGATGCCTTGCTGGTTATGATGAGAGGATAATTCCCTTGATAGTTAAGCCTTCATTGCAGAAGTGTAAGTTCACGTGTCAGTTTTTAATTAACTACAATGATGGGGTAGAGAGATGACTTGGATAATAAAAATGTTTATGAAATATATGCAAGAAATATGCAACAGCATTGTATTCACTTCCTAATAATAATGTGGAATGATGAGTGATTTGTAGGGAGAAGTGCTTCAAAAGCGTTCTGGGTAAGAGTGAAATCAAAGTGT
Source organism: Panthera tigris (assembly GCF_018350195.1). Taxonomy (NCBI): domain Eukaryota; kingdom Metazoa; phylum Chordata; class Mammalia; order Carnivora; family Felidae; genus Panthera; species Panthera tigris. The sequence continues at coordinate 80,901,468 of NC_056667.1, forward strand.
CATAATTAATTTAAAAATTGATGATTTATAAACTTAATAGGAGTCTATAATATGTATAACAATAGCACCATATATTTTATATTTTATAGAGGATATGTGATCCTCTTCACAATGTAGCCTCATCACAATCTTGATCTCCATTTTGCAGATGTGGAGAGTGAGATTCAATGATAGGTACTGACCCAGGATCACAAGACAGCAGACAGAGGAAACAGTTTACTTAATCCATTAATTCAAGCATCTAGTCTGTGCCAGACATTAGGTTAAGTTGACTATGTAAAGTTTCATAAAATAACTTCTACCCTCAAGAAATCAACATCTTGCAAAGAAACGTTCAAAACAACACAGGATGCTGGTTGGTTCCTAGAGGACAGATATCTAACACAGACCTAGAGAAGAGGTTAAGAGGAAGTAGCATCTACATAATTTAAGGGAACGAGGAGACTCAGATTTTAAAAAGAGGAAAGAGAAAAAGCACTCCAACCTAAAAATATCCCATGCCATGGCTCCTCTTTAGCCCTTTCCAATGGAGCTTCAAAGTTGTTTCTCACCTTTTTTCCTTACTATTGAGAATGAGAAATTCTCCTTGTTCTAATGACCTCCAATACTGGACTAATAATACAAGAATTTGGTTCTTTATCCCTTCCCCCCTCTTTTTTTAAAAAAAGAATAGTTTTCATTTTACTTGCATTTTAATACTTAAATGATGGTATGTCATTATACTTTGCTGGTAATTCTTCTTTCCTAGAAATAAATATGCTTTTATCCTAGAAATAGTTATGCTTTTTTTCCAAGTCCCTGTCCAGGTTTAGCAATCTTTATGATCCAATTTCATAAACATTCTTGAGTTCTCTTTTGATACTAGATATTGTGCTAAGTGCTTCAGGGGATACAAATATGATTAAAATACATTTCCTCTCCATAAAGTAGTAATAATCCAGAGGGTGACTTAAATAAGTACATGACTGGTTATACTGAAGGTGAGTCTGTCAAGAAAAACACCATGTTGTTAAAGGGAGTTCAAAGGAAGGAGGTATTAAAACTCCTCAGGAATGATCTGAAAAATCTTTACAGAGGGAAGAGGTTTCATTGAGCTTTGAAGAATGGGCAATCTTGACAGGGAGAAAGAGGAGGAGAACATTCCAACTATGACAAAGTATGTATATGGGGCACAGATTATGGACTGAATGTGTCCTCCCTAAATTCATATGTTGAAGTCCTAAGCCCCAGTGTGATGATACTTGGAGGTGGGGCCTTGGGTAGATAATTAGGTTTAGATGAGTTCATGAGGATCAGGACCCCATGATGAGACAAGGGTCCTTATAAGAAGAGTAAAAGAGCAAAATGGTAGAGATAAGACCAGAACCTTGAAACCTGGATGAAGAACTTAGTATGCATTTTTATAGACAGCAGAGAAACACAGAAGATTTTCAAGAAGTGATGTGAAGAGAGTGGATCTCAGGAAGATAACTTGGCTACAGGATGAATGATATATTGGAATTGGGAAACATATTTAGAATATGATGGGAGGTGGAAGGCCAAGTAAGAGTTAACATAACGTCCTAAATGAAAAATAAAGAAGATACTGTATAAGGATTGTTGGCGTAAGGATGAGAAGGAGGGCCAGGTTAGCTATGAAAGGCATTTCCAACCAAATGGATGTTTGACAAAAAAACATAATTAAAGATTATAATGCATAAAGAGAAAGAAGAAAGAATAGAACTGAGATAGTTGTACTGAATGAATGATGATTCCATTTACAGGTATAAGAAGGTCTAGATAAACTGGGCATTTAGGGGCATAAAGAGTTGGTAGGGCATTCAGGTCAAGAGGTATAACAAGCAGTTGGAAATGTGGCATTGGAACTTTGGAGAAACACTGGGCCTTGTGAAGAAAATATATGAAGTTCTTAGAGGTGAGGACTAAGAGAAATGGAAAGATCTAAAAAGTACTGAATGACTGTTTCATTGACAATGTCTAACATTTTAGTTTCTCAGCTTTATGTAATATAAAGCAAACATTTTTTTTACTAGTGACAAAAAATATAAATGTAAACTTGCAGTCATTTATTTTAACTGATTGTTACCTTTCTACATTAAAACTTTTATTTGATATAGCCTAATGGGAAAAGTTAAAAAGGCTTTCAGTCTTTATGAAGTTGTAAAGGTTTTGAGCCTCATAAGCCCTACTTTTCATCTGTCAAATGGAGTGCTATACCCAGCATTTTTAGGATGATTAAATGAGATAATGGTTGTAAACAACTTAGCACATCGCCTGTGGCATGGCAAGGGTTAGATAATTATAGTATTATTGGCAGTTGCATAGTAGTATGTACTGTAAGATGGTAAATACATATCCCTGATTCCCTGAGACTGGAACATAAGAAAATGTCTTAAATTTACTAGAATGCTCTTAAATAAGGGAGATATGAAAAACCAATCCAAACACCACAAAACGACACACTCAACAACAAGGAATCAACCAACCAACTCAACTCAACCAACAAGAAATCTTAGTTGAAAGTAATAAGTTATTAACAAAATATACTGCATAATTTTCTTTCTAAATGTTTTTAAGGAATAGCACTGATAAGCAGCTGCTTTTATTATGTGTTATTCTTCCCAGGGGTTTCAGACAGCCCCATGCTTTCTATAAGTTTCATTTTTGTGAATATTATAATGACCTGCTGACTGAGAGGAATGAGATGATTTGGAACCTTTGGGTGATTATCCTGCAAATGAAGGTTAAATGTTTTGCTACAATATCCCATCCAATTGGAGATATAAACCATTTGGAGAAATGATTTTAAAATTAAAGAGTGACTCTTTCATAACTGTTTTGTCTTTAATTGTGTGCTATTTATGAGACACTGCATATCTTGAGTAGGAAAGTAAGTGTAAATGTATTTAAGAAGGTAGATAGGTAAGTACATGTGTGTGCCGGTGTTGGTGCGTATATGTGTATAAATGGGAAATTAAGTCTCAACTCACATACCCAAAGCAATGTAAATGGCATTTTTCTGGAAGAAAATATCTTACCATACATCGTACTCTTGAGTGCTGCTATTGTTGTCATAGAAAATTACTGAACAAATATTAGTGCTGTCTATGCTTGGGAGAATAAACATCAAATGTTCCCCCAAAGTATCTTCCAATTATCAATCAGTATATTTAAAACAAGGACATCATGTTTTACACACACACAAACACACACACGCAAACACACACACACACACAAATACACAGTTCTGGTCAGAGGTTAAAAAAATGACATATGTAACAACCAAAAGACAGGCTGCCTTCAAAAAATGATTCATGACATTGGAGAATGTATAATTGATGTGTGTGGTTGTCTGGATGGTAAAATAACAATGCCATCCATTAGAGATGAGAGCTCTAACAACTCAGGCAGGGAGGCAGTACGTATTTTATAGGTCATCTGGGTTCCATTTGGATCTACAGGTTGCTATTCCTTCTCCATACTTGAAAGCATTTAATGGATTATTATAAAAAGAAAAAGATGGTATGCAATAATGGTTTAAATTGAAGCTCTGTGTGTATATCACCACTGTGTGACTCCTAAATGAGAGCTTCATTTTTAAAATTCTCATATGGCATGCTTGAAAGTTTGCCAGCGCATGAAGGAATCAAAACAATGAATTCAGCAGCAGGAAAGAAGGACATAGAATGCTGGGGAGAAGTGGGGTTTCTTTCTTCCTTCCTTTCTTTCTTTTGGCATCCATGACTATAAAGAGTGAAAGTTCATTCGAAAAGGAAACTGCAGATATTTCTGAACTTCAAATGAGGAGTAATTGGGCAGTGTTTTTAGAAAACACACTGATTCAGAAAATGGGGTATAAGGACAAAGCTTAAAACCACCACAAAACAAGCTGGGGAAAAAAGATCTTGATAGTAATTGCGGGTGAAAATCAAATCAAACAGCAACTCATCTGGAAAATACCTCCTCCTTTCTGAAATTGAGATAAGCTGCAGGGTGGAGACTCTTTTCTGCATTGTTAGCCATGGGTATAAAAGTTTATTTCTGCTTTTAATGACTAGTATTTTAGAAATGTAATGGAAGATAATTTTACTGGATTTCCCTGAGGAAAAGCCTTAGCCCAATTATACAGGCAGTCCCAGCCATTCTAGTATAATGCACACAATATACATGCATAGAAACGAGTATTTCCAGTTAAAATAAAATGCAGTGGAATCTGAAGAATCAAAAGCAATGAAAGCACAGAAGGTGGATCAGGAATGATGAAGTATTATTAAGATACTCTTAGCTTATGATGATGTATGTTCTGAAATGAGGCTCTCCAGGTTAGCTCAAAGGGATTGACTTTTCTAAGAACAAACTTACCTCTCTGTGGTTTGGAAGTGGGGGCGGGGGGCAGTGAAGGAAGGAGATTGTAGCACAAGTAGCTATTTCCTTAGTTCCCATGTTAACCAGGCTCCATGCAAAATATCTTCTGTTTAATTATGGTGTTGGCACATTTTGCATTTAGCAATTATAGATTGGTAATTCAGTGCTTAACACCAAAACACGGAAGGCCAGTTCTCAGTCTTCTAGGTAAGTGTATGCCTTTCATAGGTACAGTTAATGGCTCTTAGATGATTTTTGGTGGAAGAGCTTGTTATCTTTCCCTTGAGTGTGATATTCATGAATGATATTTACTTTAAAAAGTATTTGATAATCTCACCGAGATAACAAAGATGAATGAAATAAGATATCCTGTCTTATCCAGAACCTATGGAAGACTGACATGCTAAGTATACTATTACAGGATAAGTGATCTTATGTCTAAGATGTTGTAGGGCATAAAAGAGTGGTTCAGTCACTGTGCCAGGGTCTTCTACAAAGGATGTGGAGTTCTGGGAGCTGAGTCTTGAAGGATGAGTAGAGATTCACCAGGTGAAGAAGTAGGGACAGGACATTCCAGATGGAGAAGGCTCAGAGCACTCGAACATACCCAGTGTGAGAAAGCATGGGGTACACATGGAAGAGCAAGAAGTTCACAGGACCTGGAATATGGGGGGCCTGAAGACCGCTTTCAGGAGTGAGGCCAAAGCAAGGGGTTGGAGAAGCACGAGGAGCTCAGGTGCTGAGGAGCTATGTGTCTTGCTGAAACATCTGTTGGTAATGTAGACACTGGGGAGGGGTTCTAAGCAAATGATCCCATTTTTGTTTTATAAAAGTAATCTTTTATAGAGGTTAGCTATTGGAGGACAGCTGAAAGAAGAAAAGGGTGAGGAATAGAGCAGGGGAGAAGAGGGAATGTATTGAAAAAGATTAACTGAATATTGGTGAAGAAGAGAACAGAGTATCACACAGTTCAGAGGTTCTTAGTTTTTGTTTTGCAGATTTTCCTATGAGGTTCTGTTTGAAAAGGGTAGGTCAGCTCTAACTGGTAGTTCTTAGCATGGTAATATTGTATGGAAATGCAAAAGACAGCTCAGGAAAGGACCTTGTTGGGACTCCTGGGTGGCTCAGTCCATCAAGCGTCTGAATTCAAATTCAGCTCAGGTCATGATCTCAAGGCTCCTGAGTTTGAGCCTCAGGCTCAAATGTTGGGTTTTGTGCTAACAGCTCACAGCTCAGATCCTGGAGCCTGCTTCAGATTCTATGACTCCCTCTCTCTCTGCCACTCCCCTGCTCGTGCTCTGTCTCTCTCAAAACTAAATTAAAAAAATTTTTTTAAAGTTAAAAAATAAACATTTAAAAAATTAAAAAAAAAGAAATAGCATGTCTATTAAAGGACGCTGTCTAATTTCTTTATTGGAAGCTCTATTGAAAGTAGGTATAAATTCACAACTCCTTATTTGGAACATGTGGGACCAGAAGAGTCCAGGATTTACTGGGGTTTTTTTCCATGTTATGTTATATTATGTAATACTTGTGCTATGTTACGTAATTTGCCAGCAGGTTCTGAGGTAGCATCTATTATCAAATGTATTAATATCTCTGTGGAGAAACATATGAATATTCATGGTAAGCGGTATAAACAAAAACTATAAAGAGCCTCCTGTCAATTAGGATCAGGCTTTAGGGGTGAAATTTGAGCCAAACTTATTTAAAATCTTAGTTTTTAGAACTTTGCAAGATTCAGGAATTACAGAAGAATAATTGTGGACTCTATTTCACTCACCTATCTGGTTGACCTGACAATTTTCTACTGGTGGAACAGAAAGGTGTCAAACTCAGTTTAATTTCTGGAAACTCCTTTGAACTAGAAATGTTGATGGGAGTATTAGAACTAAATATCTGTCTAGAAGGTCTCATCTGCCAAAATATACTGAAACCTGGATGTTATATCTTTGCCTATATTCTTACCCAAGAAATTATAAGTACCTGCATCTATAGACATTTGCTCTGTACCCAAATTTTCTGAAACATTCTGGATCAGAGGGATAATATGGTGAATTCATCCAAGCCTCTGGATGAAACTGTCATAAAAGTTAAAGCAAAATCAATCACATATACAGGAAACAATTCAATGGAAAGAAAAGAGCCGTGAGTATTGAAGAGATACAAATAACATTAATAAATAACTAAAGGTAGGAATATTGGTATGAAATAAATTGATGAGTCAAATAAAAATAAATCAAGGATCCTGTTAACTATCTAATATAATTTGGCATTTAACACAGTTGAGTGAGTGTATATGTGTGCATGTGTGCGCACGCTCACACAACTTTCCCAATTGTTACACATCAGAGTTGCTAGTTCTTAAATTAACTCAGTGCTCTTGAACTTCAGATTCCAAAGGGAATAACAAACGATATTCAGCATGAACCCAAGCTTCCCTGAAATACAATGTACCCTGACTGGTCACACTCATTCTTTTCATGTACATGTAGACTTTGAGTCTACTCCTTTCAGGTTTCCTTTGAAATGAATGGGTGTACTGGGAACAAGACAGGCACCTACTAGATTATTCCATAAGATGGCATCCAATTGTCTCATTTTTTATTAGTCTGGCCTTAAAGAAAAACATTTCTATAGAGGATTCTCTTCAGATCTGATACCAGTGGAATGTACTTTAACATAAATCTCTAAGACTTAGGGTTCCCCCCACCACTATGATGCATTTGAAAGTAATACAGAGAAGGTTGAAATATGGCATCTCCCTTCAGAATACTCATGTGATCATATCACTCCCCTCTCACAGTCTGGTGTCTATGTTCAGCAGGCACTGGTTAAAAGAAAACTGAGTTCTGTGTAATTTTAAAATATTCTTATCTCTAGATATTCCTAGAGATAGGTTGAACTGCAGAAAAGCTTTCACATTCCTCTTTCTCTGTAGTGTTGAATGGATGGCAAGCAAAATGGAAATTTCCTCTTCATTTTTGGTTCAGTCCCTGTGATGAATTTAAACCCAGTGATTCTACTTGTTCATCTGATTCTCTAAGTCAGCTTTAGTATGTGGAAACCAGAACTCATGGCATTGTGACAGTAGAAAGGGCAAAAAAGAGTTGTTTTAAGAACTTTCAGGAGAAAGCCTTCACTGGGGAGGGGAGTCTTCCTTCTTGTTCCATGTGCTCAGAATAGCTGCTTTATCAGACATCTGTTTCACTGATGATGCAGATGGTACTAAAGAACAAGTGGACAGAATCTACTTCTTTAAGGAGTCTGGCTATTAATTTCTGTTCTCCGTGGAAGGTAGGAGAACAATGGATGGAATGACAGGAATAATTAAGAGACAGAGCATAAATTCAAATACTGCATAATGCAATCATTCAACATTGTTCAGCGAGCTATGGCTCCTTCCCTTGCCGCCTCTCCTATTTCCCAATATTACTCACTACCGTCATTTACTATGTTTGGACCTCTGGAATTTTCAGTTTTCTCCTTTATAACTCACAGAAGTTTCAGGTGCTTTCCTATTCTCTTTTTGCTTGAAACAAAATTGAGTAAAGTTACTGAGACTAATAACAGCATATAATTAGACCTTTTGCCCCGGACTTTCAATGATATTGCACATGTATTTTGTGAATATACGTAACATATAGCCAAACAATCACACAATTTCCTTTCTGCTAGAGGAGCGTTTTTCAGACACACCTTTTTTTCAGACACACGTTTTTCAGACACAATCATTAATATAAACATGGATTAATAAGTATATGTCTCATTATTTATCACGCATAAAATGGAAAGTTTAGAAAATCTGTAGATAATCCCTAGGAATAGTTCATGCAATTTCACATTTCACTTCTGCCAAGTCAAGCCAAGGTCAGAGATTTTATTTTACCCCTTTCACATTCCCAGGGTCAAGAATAAGATGATTTGTGCCTATGAGGATAAAAATCACAAAATCTTCCTGAATGGGCTTTGCATGCAGAAGGTACTTAATAAATGAAGTGATAGCAATGCATTCAGCAGTAGAGCTCAGTATTTTGACCCTGGGAAATTATTTTGTGTGATTTCTTTGCCCATATATTTTCAGACTAGTACATTGTGAGCAAATTCATACCAGGTTGCTTCATTTCCTCTGTGCATTGATAGCTAAAAGTAGAATGGCTGGATTATATACAGACTCAACAGCAACAATGTCTACACTAAGGCATAGGAATTCTTTTCTGAGATGTATACATTCTTCTGTTCCTGTAAACTGCCTGAATTCTGTGTCAGAATACCTAATATTTATCACCTGTAAGAGTAAATACAGTGCTCAAAAACTGTGTACTGATTTGCACACATCAGCTACAGTTAGATTCCAACACACATTTAGAACAGTAGTTCACAGACTTTAATGTACGTAAGAATAACCTGGTTTGCTTGCTAAAAATGCCCCTCAGGCCCCACCTAGGCACAAACTAGGACCCATGGCAGAAATTCTGTTTCACTGGGTCTGCAGCTACTTGAAAATTTGCATTTTAATAGACATCTCCAGGTAATTCTGATGTAGCTTGTCCCTGGATAATACTCTGTGAAACACTGCTTTAGAGCTCACAGGCTACAAATAACCATTTATTTCTTTGTCCTTTCAAAAGAGTTTTTTTATATTTGTATTTGAATGTCTAGCACATACGTGTATATAACAATTATAAACACATCCCCATACAATGGAAGTGTAAGAGGGCTCTGGAATCAAAAGAAATAAATCACCATTACGCAAATGAGCAGGTGGCTACATCGAAGCTTAAACTGTTATATATGTTTCTGTGATTTTTTTTAAATGAATGACTATTCGCCCTACACTAGGGATTTTTAACTAACAATACCATTTTTAGAAGGCAGACAGCAATAGACAGTGCCCACCAAAGAGATACTGTATTGGTTTTGCATTCCTTGGGGGACAAGAACTCCACTTTCCTACTCTTTCCTCGGGGATGGCCAATAATTTCGTCTCTGATTTGGCAAAAACTGCCCTCAAATCAAAGTGTTAGAGGATGTACTCATGCATTCCATTTGATTCACCCATTAGTTTTTAACCTGAGAGCCTCAGGTTCTGTCATTCTCAAGGTAAAAGAGCAATGTTTCTTTCTGCCTCTTCCGCTCTCCCTCAACCCCGAAAACTTGGAGTCTGATCAGCTCAGTGTGACTCACAAGGAAGATTTCCTGTCAGGTGTACTGCAAGAGTATCTCTCTAGCTTTGATATGTCCCTTAACCTTTACTATTCCTTTCTCTGACTACTCCCTTCCTTTTTTCCACCACCCTCCCCATAGAAACTGTATTTGAAAGAAATAAAGAAAGATCAAAACAAAAGATCCTATAGATTCAACAACAAATTATTCATTTGCTCACAGTTAGTAGTTTACACCAGATGGAGCCCAGTACCTTTGTGGGTATTTCCTTCTTTTTATCATGAGTAGGGATTTGCACATGTCTGCCTTTGAGATGTGAAATATCTGTGAGCTTTTGCAGGCTTTCCTAGACAGATAAAGCATATTCCCACCAAAAACAAGCCTTCTTCACAGGTATAAACCAAAGGAGAATTATTTTAAAATAAATCAAAGAAGAATTCAAAGTGGGAGGGAAAGTGAGCCTATTAATTAATGACTATTTTTTCTAATTTTCAGCACTGCTGTTAAAATTCAAAGATTCTTCACAAGAGATTGTATTACTATGATTTCTATTTCTAATGGTAGCAACAAGCTGAGAAAGGATGGGAGAGAGACAATTTCTTAACAATAGCATTTTTTTTTTCAACGTTTTTTATTTATTTTTGGGACAGAGAGAGACAGAGCATGAACGGGGGAGGGGCAGTGAGAGAGGGAGACACAGAATCGGAAACAGGCTCCAGGCTCCGAGCCATCAGCCCAGAGCCTGACGCGGGGCTTGAACTCACGGACCGCGAGATCGTGACCTGGCTGAAGTCGGACGCTCAACCGACTGCGCCACCCAGGCGCCCCAACAATAGCATTTTTTATCACAAGGTGAACACACAACATTTTTCTTTAAATTTAGCTGTTCTCTTTATAATCACAAAGGTTTCGCATCCTAGACAGAGGCTCCAGGATTGTCCAGAGTACTCATGGTGCAGTGAGAACGAACCTGAAGGCATTAAATTTTTCCTGTATTTCATTTTGTTAATGGCACTTGGTCATGGATGCCCAGTTTATGGCTACCTGTGATTATTGTGCCTTTGGTCTCTAGAAAAAATGCCTGAAACCAAACTTTTTCTAGGAGCAAGATGTAATGGCAATTAATAATGCTATTTTATGATTAAATTAAATTGTTTTCCAGGGAGCTTAAACAGTCCAGCATTACATTTCATTTTACTAAAACTCATGTGTAGCTACTCTTCCATGTGGAATTAATCATTCTCAATACACTTTCCTATAATTCTTGTGTAGTACTCAACACAATTTAGTGAGGTAGTTCTTACCATTCCCATTATAGGAATGAAGAAACTAAGGCTCACAGAACTGCAGGAGAAGAAAAACTCATTCTCTACTCTCTTAGGCTCAGTTGTAGAGTGCTGCAAATTAAACTGACAAAATACAGATTGACAGAAGAAAAAGGACTTTACTCATATACATGCAACTCACAAGTAGGAGATGAGTAATTCACAGGAATGGTTAGAATTTGAGGCTTGTATACCATCTTAAAAGGTGAAGAGGAAGAAGAAAGGTAAATATGGTAAACCAAAAGATTTTTTTGGCAAGATAAATGGATTTTCAGGATAGGAAACATGAGGTAAGAATGTTTGTGATGTTTGTCTGTAAATGTTTGAGTGTTCCTTTCATCTCCATCAGGGCCATAAAACCCCCCTGGAGAAAAGATTGGGAGTGGGAGGATATCTGGCCTGAAGAGAAACTGATGGCAGCATTACTTCCCAGAAATTGTTGCTCTTAGTCAGGTTAAGGGGAGCTCTGTGGTTCCTTCTCTCTCCTTCTCCTTCCTTCCTTTCCTTTTCTTCTTTTTCCTTCCTTCCTTCCTTCCTTCCTTCCTTCCTTCCTTCCTTCCTTCCTTCCATCCTTTCTTCCTCCTCTCCCCCTTCGTTCCTTCCTTGCAATTGTTGAAGCTCAAATGTTTTCAGCTTAAAATAATCTGTGTGCCAAAGTGGCATATTTTGGGATGGCACATTCTGATGCCCTTCAGAAGGTAAGTTATTTGAGGTTAAAAAGCAAATTAAAAAAATTTTTGCTTTTAAATGTTTATTTACTTTTGAGAGACAGAAAGAGAGAGAGCACACAAAGCGAGGTTAGACCAGAAAGAGAGGGAGACACAGAATCCAAAGCAGGCTCCAGGCTCCAAGCTGTCAGCACAGAGCCTGACATGGGGCTCAAACCCATGAACTGCGAGATCATGACCCCAGCTGAAGTCAGATGTTCAACCGACTGAGCCACCAGGGTGCCACTAAAAAACAAATTTATAACAAAATAAACCACAAGTAGCTCTACTGACTTCCAGGCTAAAATTCTTTCCATATACTAAACAGCAAGTAAGAAAGGGGGAAATGGAAGAAAAAAGACTACAGGTGACAGAAATTTTGCTAGCATCATAACAAACAATAAGACATTCTCACAAGAACAAAAATTTCAGGGGCCTGGCTGGCTTAGTCAGAACAGCTTGTAACTCTTGATCTTGAGGTCATGAGTTCTATCTCCACACTGGGTACAGAGATTACTTAAAAATAAATAAACTTTTTTTAAAAAAAAAAGAATAAAAATTTCAGTCAATCTCCCATTTCATGAATTTATTCCTGAAAATTAACTTGAATATTGATGACTCAGTGTTGCAAAATAGACTCAGGCTGTAAGCCAGTGTTCTGATCTCAGAGAGCCATAGTATAATGTGCAAAGTTGTGATTACAATACCCCTGCTTTGGGTAACCAGATAGGTATAAACTTCCCAGGGTTTCTGAACCTATAATCCTGGCCTTCCAGTAGTTCTCTCAGAGAGGCTGTGCCAGAAAAATTGGAGAATAGCTCCCATATTTAAACCTCTGCCCCAAGAGCCTTATTTATCTGGAACACATGAGTGAGCAGACTTTTAAAATCTCTTCAGAGTTTACTGTAAGCCTCCTCACACATATGCAAGTCTGTTGTTGGCTCTGCTCCCTCCCCACTGCTACAGAGAAACTGAGGACAAATGAAGACTTCAGGGAAGTTAGACCAGCAAAGTGGCATCTGCTGGTATTGAGACTGCACTAGGTAGGGAAGCTCATGAAACCCAGTTATCCACTGGCTTCGAGAAGAGTGGCACTCATGGTGAAGGGCATGCTGTGTGAACAGTCACATTGTAAACAATCTCCCCTATGGTTGCACTGAGAGTAATGTACAAGCCAGAAAGCAATACTATACTGTAGATAAATATCATCATTGATCAGCTGGTGAATAAAACATTCCATTTGATATAGGAAGGGTGATTTAGGGATGTTTATTCTACTGTCTACTGGGCTCCAGCCTATTCCTGCCTTTGTGATTGGCCATTACTTCTACATAGGATGCTCTTCTCCCAGATACTCACTTGGATAATTACATCACATTTATCAAGCCTTTATTCAGCTCTTAACTTCTTAGTGAGGCCCACCTGAACACTCTTAAAAATTCTAATTCCCACTCAGCTACCTCAGGACTCTCTGTCCACCTTACTTTCATCTACTTTTTCTTTTCTCAATACTAACAACCACATTAACACTCTATCTATGTATCTATCTATCCTCTTATTTTTAAAATATCCTTCCTTAATGTCTATATCCCCCTAAGAAATAAGCTAAATGAGACTGTTGCCTTTTACTGTTCCTTGCTGTATTATAAGTACCTAAGTGGTCAGTAACTTTTTTGTTGAATTAGTCAATCCATGAATAAAGAAGTTGTGAATTTGACAGTTTTATAAAAATCAAATATTTGAATAACTAAGACCACCTGTATATAATACACAACAATAACTGATGTTTGTAATGCTAATCCTAAAACATGTGAATGCTTACTAGGTTTCCAAAAGATTTTCTTCATAAAATGTTTAACATTTTTTAAATTGGCATTTCAATTTATCTGGAAAAATAACTTCCATGTTGTATTGGGGCATATCCTTTGACAACGATATTAGCTTATAAAACTACACTGACAATGTGATACAATGGAATATGAATTGAAATTGAAGACATGGGACTTCAAATTTTTACTCCATTACTTTATAGATAACTTACCTCAGACAACCTTCCTTTCTTTTTCTTTTTCTATCCTTTCTTCATCCCCTCTTTTTACTCTCTAATCTATCTCATTTATTAAAAAATTTAAGTTGCTTATTAAAACACATAAAATTTAATAAGATTATAGATTATTAGATCAATATATCAATAGATAAATCAGTGCAAAAAGTTTTTAAAGAGCAATGGAAAAATAAAGTTAGGATAGTGAGGCGAGATTAAAAAAAAAACTGCACAGAAACGTAGGTCTTAGGAGAGCCTGGGTGGCTCAGATGGTTGAGGGTCCAACTTCGGCTCAGGTCATGATCTCACAGGTCATGAGTCTCAGGTCTCAGGTCATGAGTTGGAGCCCTGCGTTGGGCTCTGTGCTGACAGCTAGGAGCCTGGAGTCTGTTTCAGATTCTGTCTCTGTCTCTCTGCCCCTCCCCTGCTCACACTCTCTCTCAAATAAAAAGAAACATTAAAAAATTTGAAAAAAAAAAAAGGCAAAGAGAAAGGCAGGTCTTAGAGCCTTGTTCTGACTAAGATGGGGAATTACAAAAAATTAGATTTGAGTTGCCAAAAACTGGAAGCATGATCAGATATACATTGTACGTTGGCTAAAAGGAGTCTCAACGCTAACATTTATGGATCCCAGGACAAGACTCCACACAGAAGCCCATACATGTCCAAATAATTAAAAGTTAAAATCCACAGCATTTTAAGTAAATTATGCCTTTATAATTTGACAAAAACACCTTCAAATAACAAAACAAAAATTTTAACATGCTACACTTAGATACATTAACAGTGCAAAATGTTCCTGAGTCACCAGATGCAACAATTGTGAATACTCTGCTAATTCATGCATTTCTTGAGAACCACAAATTGGAACACAAAGAGAAAAAAGAAAATGATTCTTGGTACAACTGAGAAATGTTACTTTGTCATGCAAGAATCTACTGCCTATATTTAACTGTCAAAGCTCACCATGCCAATGCTGAATTCAGATCATGAGTGACAGGGACAGCAAATATTCTTTAGAAATTTAGTATTTGTATTGGGATATGAATGGCTCCCTAAAACTTGGGGTCCAGAGCTCAGGCCTCTCTTGCTAGGTTTAATGATCATACTTAATTAAAGATATCAATATCTCAGGAAAGAAAAATCCAGATAAGAGATTTTTACTTTAACTCTTCAAAAGGACATCCTGAGTGATATCATCTAGTGATTTCTAACCTAATCATTCAAATAGCCTAGGAGATTCAGATTTAGTAGATCTGGGGTAGTGTTTAGGGATCTATGATTTTAAACCACTTCAAAGATGATTCTGCTAAGTTGACGACGGCAGTAGTGGACAATTTCCTCCATGATATTCCTGCTTAGTACATTTAATTGTTACATTGATAGAGCCCTTTTTTTACTCATTCAGAGATTAGGCATAATAATGCTGCTACTTTTTATGTGGTGGGGTTTTAAATATTATGTTCACAAAAGAAGTGTGTGCAACAAAGAGCAAGTATTCCACAAAAGTTAATTAAATCTGTGTGTCTGAAGCCTGTGAATCTCATTAGATTTTAGGATATGGATTATTTCTGTTTCACCTTTCCTTTCAGTGATTGATGAAAATTAGTTTTAGACCCTTGTTTACATCTCCTGCTTACAGGAAAAGCTTCTTGTTTTGAAAAGTTAGGACAGAACATAAAAATTCTAACTTAGACCACCTTTCATATGTACCTCTTCTATTGAATTATTAATCCTAGTTACTCCAAAACTTTGGATACCCATATAATTGATAATTTAATCTTATCTCAATATGGTCAATAAAAATGTATTTATTACAGATTGATATTTGTTGTAGAAACTTAGATGAAGCAGATCATCAAAGAGAAGAAAGGATATATCATGAATAATCTCACTCTTCAAAGATGATCACTGATCTATTTGGCTAAATCATTCTAAATTCTTTTCTGTAAAATATTTATTATATATACATGTTTATCTTTTAAAGAGATCACAATATACATATTTTTTGAAAATGTTTTCTATTTAATAGTGCATTGGGCCATCTTTCTTGGTTTTCATTCAAATAGTTTGCATGATCATTTTTTAATGGCTGCATGATAATCAACTACAGAGATACTCTAAAATGTATTCAACTAATACCAAACTGTTAGACATTTAGATTTTTTTTTCTAAACACTGCTAGCTGAACATGTGTATACATACACATTTGCCTATTTGTCCAATTACTGTCATAAGCTAAGCAGCAAGAGAAATTGCTGCCATGGTGCCAATTGTTCTCAAAAAGTCATGCTTCTTTAAATTTGCAATACATGACTACCATTAAGAATTCTTTCTTTTTTTGTCTGATAAGCAACAGATGACAGGTCTTTGATTTGCATTTCTTTAATGGTTAATAAAGAAATATTTTTCTTAATTTATCAATCATTGTATTTTTTCCTTTTGTGAATTAACTCATATCGTTTGTTCATAAAGAAGTTTACTGCTCAGTGTTTTTGTTTTTATTTCTAAGATAGATTTTTGTGTGCAAAAATGCCTAACACTTTTTTAGCTAATGGCAAACTCTAGGTAGAATTTAAGTATCAAGGGCCCAAGCAATGTGTGGCCTAAAGGCTTTTAAAATAGAATATCTTTTTCATTGAAAGTTATATTTATGGCTATCTAAAATTTAGGAAACTCAGCTTTAATCAGTTACTTTTTTGTTATTTAGTTTAGTCCATTATTTCAGCCTCCCTTTTCTTCCACATTTGACATCCCTATAGCTTATTCTGCTGACTCAGTACTACCCTCAGCAGTGCTAGCTGTCAATCATTGACAGTTCCAAAGAAAAGCTGACTTGGTGGAAGATACAAATGCTTCCTTAGATGGTCAGATCACACTACAGTAAGGGGGTGGGGACTGAAATCAATTAGAATATGTGCACAAAAGAAGACGGAAGTAATGAAAATTTAAATGAGTCTCAGGACAAAAAAATCTACACTCAAAAGAGAAGGAAAATTAAGAGTTGAGGTATAATTGTTAAAAAGGAGGAAAACAGAAAAAATAGAAAAACCAAAGGATCAAAAAACAGGAAAGAAAAAATTCTATTTGCAATATTGTAATGTGGAATGGAGGATCTTTACGGGGTTTGGTGGGGGGTGGTTCTAAGATTCATGAGGCTTTTTTTTACTACATGGAAATAAACCCAGCAGAATACTTTGTTAAGTCAAAATAGCACCAGAAGGTTGTAACCTCTTAGATCGATAGAAAACTAGTTTTCCATAAAACAGGTTTTCTATCGACTGGTGACATCATTCTCATTAATAAGTAAGCAGGGTGTTTACTCAACATGCATCAACAGGCACTCACAGTATTTTATGTTTTGTAGTGAACACTCTTGACCCGTGGGTAAAAATGGGCCCATGAAATACCTCTCATTTGCTTCAACAAGTCCCAGAGGAAGAGAGTTGTCCAGAAAGGCCCCAGACTCTTGTTAATGCTTAAGAGTGCAACATTACTAATTGTAGTAGAGGATAAACCCTGTTTCCAAATTGCTCTAGGATAATTCATACTTACGTGTAACAATAATCCTTGTCCTTTGTCTCTGGCTTTCAACCCAGAAGGTGTGAATAATTTTACAATAACTCACTGGATGCCATGTCTGGGCTCAGTGTAAAAACAATCTTTCACACGGTAAGTTTATGCTTCTTCTTGGCTATGTTTCTTGGTAACTGATACCACATAGCAGGGGGGAAAAGAATAACAATCCATAACATGGACATTTGGTAAAATAACAATTATAATGATTTTTCATAGAAAAAAGGGTGATACCATATACATGACATTTACCATTTATTTAAACATAATGCACAGTCCTGCAGAGGTTTTTTTATGGCATCACTCATCTAGAAGCGTGAAACAAAAGGAAATAAGTATCTTATATATGTGTGCTCAAATGCTACATGCTTTGTTCTTAAGTGGCAATTTATAATATGCTGTACATTCCTTTCTAAAATGGAAAGTTCTCTGCTCTAGAATTACTTTAGATGTAGTGAGCCAGTGGCCGAAGTCTCCTGCTGTGGGGCTTACCCTCAAATGCTGTTGAACTATTGCACGAAGCCAGTGCATAGAGCTGGTAGCAAATATTTATTTGCAAATTTAATAATATATTGTATGTACCAATTTTTTTTATTTGCAAACTGTTGGAAGAGGAATGGCCCCTAAGCAGTTTTCTAACAGCTTTAGTTCCCAACAGTATTATACAATGCTGCAGTCTTTTTATGAAATTTGCACTAGTATCGTTATACCTGTTCCTGACATTATCGCCAATGTTTTCACTTTTAATCCTTCGGTAATGCTGGTGAAATAGTCCCAAAATTAAACAGCCCATTTTTTTTGTTGTTGTTAGTTATTTTTTAAGTATTTTATCTCAGTCTTTGATAACAGAAAATTTTTCACTACAAAGTTGGCTAGATCTTCAAGGAACTCAGCTTTCTTGTGAATTTAAATGGAGTAACCAAGTAGGGAACAGGTGGTCACCACTCCAGAATCAGCGTCCAGCTCTTGGTTTCAGCTCAGGTCATGATCTCATGGTCATGGGATCAAGCAGGCTCCATGCTCACAGTCCAGAGCCTGCTTGGGATTCTCTCTTTGCCCCTCCCTGTGTGTGCACTTGCTCTCTCTCTCTCTCTCTCAAAATAAATAAATAAAATTTAAAAAAAATGCAGGTTGTTTCCAGGAGAATTTTCAAGCTTCCAGAATTGTCATTCTAATGGTTTTCTGGGTCCTTTGTTTTTAACTTTTAGTTCCATTTATTATTTTCTGTTTCCAAGTGATTATGTTTGATTTAATGGAAGCTGGTATTATTTATGTCTTAGTGATAGCCACATGCTTGAGTTGAATCAATTTAGAAATATTAATGATGAATTTCTACTAGGTATTTACTATAACCTAATATCTGTAAATGACAATACCTGCAAATAATTTGGGGAATTCATGTACTGACATTGGGGATTAAGAATCAGATTTCTGCAGGGAGCCTGGGTGATACAGTCAGTTAACCATTTGACTCTTGATCTCAGCTCGGGTCTTGGTCTCAGGGTCGTGAGTTTGAGCCCTCCGTTGGGCTGGCATCACTGGCTGTGATGTCTACTTAAAAAAAAAATCAGATTTTTTTGTACTGCTAGGAATGTGTGATGAAAAAAGTTGAAAGATGTTGAACGGCTGGATAAAGTCCAAGTATATTCCCATGACAGGCCAGCTCCTCCATGCTATGGCCTTTGCCTGCCTCTTCAGTCTCATTTGTGTTCACTGCGTTCCTTACATTCTCTGCATCTGTGATACTGAACTACCTGTAGTTACCTGAAAATGTCAAGGGGTTTTATAACTTCATTGCTTTACCATGGTGTTTTTCTTTGCCTCAAATCCCCTTTGCTTTCTTATTTGCCTGGTAATCATGCATTCATTATGGAAAATCTTGTTTTCTGAAAATATCTCTTACTTCTTTAGCCCTTGGGACAGAGTTCATAACTCTGTCTGCTCCTTCTGTCCTTCGTATGTACTTCCAACACTGCCAATATTGACATTATTTCTTTACGGAAGTACTCTTCACTGGCAGACTGAAAACTCCTTGAGGGCAGGACCAGTGTGTTAGTCATCAGATTCACCTCAAACAGCTGGAGGGACACTTCAATACATGCTTATTGAACAGAATCACTTGGATAAAGGTGTTTATAACACAAAATCTTTCTTTTTGTATCTCTGTTTCTTCAGTCCAAAAACTAGAATCTGAAGCTCTCAGTATCTATGTGTAGAATGAGCTGCTTTTTATTACCTTTTAGAGATGATCTAAATTTAGAGATTGTTAGTTTGGGTTGGGTTCAGAGAGGTATCTTACTTTCATCATCATCTAAATAACTAAATTAGAACTGCTGCTAATGTGCTAATGTAAAGTGGAGGTCTTTGTTGTAAGTGTCTGACTGCACTTTTTTTTTTTTTTTTTTTTTTTAATGTTTGGCTGCTGAAAGCTTTCAAAGCTCACTCTCCCTTCTTTCCCTTCCTGCCCCACCTGTGGGCAAGGGGTAAGAGAGGCCAGGTGCTCCTTCCTTTGGCATCTGTGGGAAGTTCAATGTGCTGGAAACCTCAGCCAGGCCACGCCTCCTAAACACCATAAAAACCCCACTTCTGTCTCTTTTCCCTGCCCTAGAAAGCCAGGGTCTTGCTTAGACTTGCTTATGAAACACTTTGCTTTCTCCAAAAAGCCTCATTACGAGAGTAACAAAGTTTTTCATATCTTCTTGATGTGTGTGTGGTGTTAATCAGCCTCAACAAACCAAATTTTGGGTGGGAGTCCATCCTGATTCTGTGTGACATCTACAAAACAGAATCCCTCTAGATTATGATAAATTTCAAGGACAAAGGCCCTGGTAAGTGATACCCACCAATTTTATATCTTCCCATCGTCCTTTTCATTTCCTTCATGTTTCTCTTGAGCAGGGTAATAGGGCTGTGTGTTTTAGATGCAGTTCAAAATAATGACATGCATTATAACAACTTCCTATCTGTCAGGCAGGGTCACACAATTGACCATATGCTCTTGGATTAAGTCATGTGGTCATGTTGCCACACATTAAAACGTCCAATTACAGCTGTTAACTGTCTTTCATAATCATCTCTATTTCCAAAGGGGAAAATATATTATCATTGAGTAAGCCCCAGTAAACATTTGAATTTATTAGCCTCCATAAAATAACAGTTTTTGGTAAAATCCTAACATTCTGATATTTTATATTAAAATAAACAAATCATACTTTTCTCCACTCTTATGTTTTCAAAAGAGAGGAAAAATTACTTTGAATCTTTATGTAATGTTTAAAATATATTTTTCCTGAAGTTAATTTTTCCCCCAAATTACAATTCTTTCTCTATTTCAATTTCTTGGATTTGATTCAGGTATCATTTATATTTATTGAGTGTGTACCTTGTGCTGTGCTCTATCATACATGTATTATTTTATTAATTTCCTTGTTTGAAATTGAATTCAATGTAGTGTGGATATTAAGTAGTGGTATTAATTAGTCTCCACATCCATCACCAAAATGTCTCTCCTTTCCACCCCTCTTTCTTAGAGATACAAATCTAGAGTGGATTTCTCAATAACACAAAATTTCCTTAGGAGAACAATCTTTTAAATTTAAGTTATTCTTGTGGCTAGAAAGAGATCTTCTTAAGGTCAAAGAGTACAGAACATTTAGAGAAAAAATCTAGCCAGGAAGCTAGATTTCACAGTCTAAATCTACAAAATATCAACTGGCCTGGTTTTAAATTAGGAGACAGTCTTATTAGGTATGAGCTCCAACCAGGATCTGACATACAGTCAGAGCAGCAGAAATTGCTCTGAGCTTTCCAAGGAGAAAATTATAAACCAGCAGCAGAGAGCAGTATGGAGCCATTTTTAAAACCAGAGAACCAGGAAGGAGTACCAAAGAGCCCAGAAAGGGTTGGGGGAGGGGGGAGAAAAGGTTCAAAAGCTGTCCAAGGTCTTGATTACGGTTTCTCTCTTTATATATGCTTTTTCTTATACAAATAGCAGGTCCATTCTTTGGATGAAAACTTACACATATTTTTTCCCTCCTGCTATTCTTGCTTGCTTTTTCTTCAGTAATGTGTTTAACGTGGTTTTTTGTGTTTTTTTTTCTTTTTGTTTTTTGGAGGGGATATATAATTTTTGTAACTTGTCTTCAACCCTCTTTAGGAAGAATGAATATTGAACTAAGTTGTGTTGGCTGCAGTACAATTCCATGCAGGATATATTAATCTATATTTCATATGCAGCCTGGATATCCACAGCTTTCACATTCTTAGATAAGCTTATAGATACAGTGTATCTACATGCTGATTTCCTCTAATATTTTCTCTTCAATTCCCCTTGGTAACTCTTTGAGTTAGAGGATGTTATTATATTGTTGATCTCAGTTTGGTTAAATTTCTATCCAATTTAAGTCTGGATCAAATGCAGTGTTTGGAGAGTAAGCAGAGTGTGTGAACACAGAAAGCACTCTCTCTGGCCTTGTCATATTGTCTGTAGATGAGTGTGCCTTCATTTAATTAAATGTTCTTTTTATATATATAAACAGAAACATTTATTTATGCCAGTGCCCTGCAAATGACACAATCTGCTGCTCTTGTTTCCCTGCCATCATCATAAAATGCCAACCTTTGAGTCACATTAGCCTTGGGCATCCAATATAGGTGATCTTTTCAAAAAGCCAGGGCTTTTCTTTCCTGTTTTCAAAGTCTGTCTGGGTGATTGCCACTGTGCCACTGTGTGCTGTGTGTGTGTGTGTGTGTGTGTGTGTGTGTGTGCGCGCGTGTGCAGGAACAGGGAGGGTCAGTGTCAAAAAAATGGGGCTCTAAGAAACCAGATTAAGCATTTTCATAATGGAACTCTCCTGTCCGGTGTTCAGTTTATTACTCTCTTGATTACTGGGCATTGTTTGATGAGGGGTGGGTCGAAAGAGTTGCTGGGCTTGTCATTTCCACTAGGTAATCTTAAATAACGGTCTGAATTTCTCAGTGATGGGAGTGAATTAAAAGGTTATGCCACTCCTTAAGGCCACCTTCTGACCATGAAGCACTAGGCAGCTTTTCCAACAACATGTGAATTTTGAGAACAAAAACAGATCATCTCTTCAGGCACATAAACTTGGACTTTGAAGAAAGATGCCATGGCATTTTTCTATCAAGAAGGTTAAACTCATAGGATTGTATGAAAACACTCATTTTACCCCTGCTAACCTGTAAAGATTCCATTTTGCTTCATTTATCTTCTCTCTTACCCTATGCTAAACCATCCCTGGCTTCGATGAAAGAATCATGTCTCCATTCATTTCCTATCTTGCTGAATTGCCTTCACATTTCCTATCATCTGCACATAATCCTATTCTCTCCATTATTGTCTTAATACCAAGAACAGCACAAGATAATGGATAGGCACTGTAATAACAGCGTGGCCTGTAGGAGCCCCTCGAGGGAAATATCTTTGATGCTGGTGGAATATTAATGCATCCTAGGTCCCTGACCTTCCTCTTTCACTTCATCTTCTGTTTTCTAAACTACATAATGACTTTCATATACATGACAAAAGCATTAGAACAGAAAAAGCCTCACAGATGAGCAGCAGGGCTGTGTGATATTAAGAAGTCCTATTCTTACTCCTTTGTACAATTTTTGACCACCATCTGAGACTGTATGTGCAGGTAATTTCTGATTTGAATAGATACTGGTGGAAAGAAGCATAATCATATTGTGTTAATGCAAATGCCCATCAAAAGCACTGCATGAAGATAAATTAAAATATAATTCTTCAATAATGCATTTGTCCATAGGATGATTTTGGACAGATTAAAAACAAACACCTTGATATCACTTAGACAAGTGTGTGGATTGTTTCCAGGGAGGCTAATCAGCAGCAGATTATGAATGGGCCAGTAAATCAAAGCCGCCTACATTAAACCTTGTAGATTAGGTTATAGTCACAATTTGTTGTACATAATTTTTCAATAAAAGGGAAAGAATTGATTTTTTCCTAAGCATAAATAATATAGCCTAGGAAAATTCCGTAGCAAATAATAAGAACTAGAATGTCAGAGGAAAACAACTTGGTAGCAGAGTGCCGATAGCTTTTAATTGCTTTGAGTAAGGTAAGCATCCTCAACAACTTCCAAGAAATGCAACTTTCACAACTCCGTCTTTTTTCCCATTTGTTTACCCCTACCCCTTTGTGCTGGTGGTCACTGTATTTCCTGCAAAAATGTTTGAGTAAGTTAAGAAGCTTACAAAAAGTATATGCATCCAAGCTATTTTGAAAAGAGATAAATAAAAAATGCCCCTGACATTTCCTTGAGCCTTCAAAGAAAAGATCACAGGTTTTCTGTATGGAGAAAATGAAGAAAGTTGTTTGTAGAGGCTTCTTTTGTAGACGACTTTCCTCCTATTTAAATGACATAAGAAGGGATGAGATCTGAATTTGTCTGTTGAACATACTATTTTTAGTAATTCCATAGAAAAGCCACCGTGCAGGGTTGTGGTTTGGGGGATTTTTGGTGTGTGTCTGCAAACATTCACTATGCATTATTTTGTTCCCGGCACACTGTTAGGCAGTTAGTTACAAAGATGATCAATATAGACATGTTTCTCCTGCACTTAGGCAGATCATAGTCTAGAATCTTATAGATAAAAGCTATAGTCATTAATTTATTGGACAGGAAATCTACCATGTGGCAGGAACTGTGTTAGACGCAGTGAAGGACATCGAGTTAAGCAAGACATGGTTCCTCCCCACCCCCCTGAGGCATTTTCAGTTGGTAAAAGAGGCACCTGTGTACATTTACAGTCTTAATTGAGGTTAACCATCAAATGTGTTATGAAGAGAGATGGAAGTAAAATGCTAGGAGATTCAGAGGAGAGAATAACTTCAAGCTTGAGGAATTAGTGACAAGGATAGGATCGTGGAAAGGATGGCATTAAAAGTATCTGTAGGATTTAAACCAAAGGCATTTGTGGGGAGCTGGAAAGGCACTTAGGTGAAGGAAACAACGTGAACAAAAACGTGAAATTCGTGTTTCAGAAATTCATCTCAATGGATAAGAAGGTAGAAGATAGTGGTAGATATAATGATTTGATGTCAGATGATGGAACATCAAAGATTTGGTATCTTTTCAGTCAGTGAAGGGGAATTATTGAAGGATTTTGTCCACTGGAGTGTGATTAACAAATGACTGATATGACAGTGTGGTGTATCTTGCAGAAAATAGAGGAGAGAGTGGAGATGGGATAATGAATTAGGAAGTCTCCAAAATAATGCAGGCAAGAAACCCAAAAAGTGCAAATAGCAGTGATCTAGTAGAAGAAAGAGTTCAATGCAATTATGCCCAAAATAATAGACATTTTAAAAAGCTTCATTATTTTGTAATGAAAATGTGAATAAAAGGAAGGTCAGCCAGGATTCTAAGAAAATACTACTAAACACAATAGATCTGGAATTTCTGTGAGAGTTGTTCTTGAAAGAGTGAAAATCAGCACTGGGGTGAACAGGGCTTGTGCCTTCAGAGAGCACTGGGGCATATTTTCTCATCAGCAGGTGTAAATCTCTTGGCAAAAGGGAAAGACTTTCCTTGTTTCTTTTCCCTGGAGTGCTGGTCTCAGAAAAGCTGTGTCTTAATTCAGTTTACAAAGTTTCATCCAAACCCAGCTTGGTAGCCATGAAAGGAGTTCTATCTCTAGGGAATAGAACAGAATTAATCTAAAATGATCAACTCCAAGGAGAAAACTAGTGCCTATGCGAACCTATCACATAGCTGTCTGACCATTTTAACTTCATTTAAAAATAGTGCAACACTTGTTGTTTAGTGCGTTTCAGAGCGTGGAAGAGATTAATGATGGACTGAGATAGTGGGGCTTCTTTAAAACCCATATTAAAGAAGAATAATGATTTAACATGCAACTTCATGGCACTGAACTCTAGAAACTTAAGTACATTGCTTTAAAATCCATTAGGGACAACATTATTGCATTTGCTGGATATTTTTCCCTTCACAAGTCCTGCTTTGTGACCTAGGCACATCATTTGTAATGTGAGTGATAATGGAACTAAATGCTTAAGACTACGTGTGGTATTTTCCACTAGGCTCGATGGCAGAATGTTCCAAAACTGTTTTATTTTCAGTGCTAAATGCTTTGGGTTTTAGATAGCTTAGCTTCTCCTGTTTCTATAGTCAGTGATTAAGAAGGGCTGGTCACGCCCTCTTGAGGTGAGAGGACTGCAGCCTATTTCCCCTCCACCTCTTTCTCCCTCTCCTTTCTGCCGTGAACCTAGAGAAGTAAGGAATGGTCTCAAGCCTGCTCCTTGTGAAAGAAGTCCCATTCTTTCTTTTTTCTCTCCCACTTCTTTTTCAGAGACACCCTCTTCTTCCACCTGGCAGCTGGCTTTTGAGGGCACACTGTTCAATGTTTGTATACTAATCCTCAGTCTTCATAACAATCCTAAGTATACTATTATCATTATCCTTATTTTATTTTACTTTATTTTTAATTTTTAAAAATTTAATACAGTTCACATCAGTGTGCCAGGTTCATTTCAGCTCTGTGACACCCAGTGCTCACCCCAAAAAGTGCCACCCTTCATACCCATCACCCATTTAACCCATCCTCCCACCCCCACCCACCTCTAGCAGCCTTCAGTTTGTTCTCTGTATTTAAGAGTCTCTTATGGTTTGTCTCCCTCTCTGTTTTTATCTTATTTTTCCTTCTCTTCCCCTATGTTCATCTGTTGAGTTTCTTACATTCCACATGAGTGAAATCATATGATATCTTTCTCTAACTTATTTCACTAACTAGAGGGTATCATTATCCTTATTTTATTTTATTTTATTTTATTTTATTTATTTTTTATTTTTGGCTGGTTTTTTTAATGAAATTTATTGTCAAACTGGTTTCCATACAACACCCAGTGCTCATTATCCTTATTTTAAAGATGAGGAGCCTGAGGTAAGAAGAGGTAAAGTCACTAAAATGACTATACTTGCATGATCCAGAACTCTCTTGCTCCAATGACCGCAACCTGAGCCACAACACTATGCTACCTCCTCAAACTGAACCATATATTTATTTAATGAACCACTCTAGGGTCGTGACCTACAGTTTGAAAAATAATAAATGAGAATATACTCAGGGGAGGATGAAGTTGATGAATGAGATGATTAGAATCCACATTATTCAGATAATGAAAGGAACTAGAAGTATAAACGAATGAGTAATTTGCAACTTTCTTCAGATATTTGAAGGCTTGTTTGGGGGTAAGAAGAGAAGTTTAGAATTGTTCTTTATGACTCAGAAAATAAGATCAATTCTGTAGGCAGGAAAGGTCCACAGAAAGCAACAAGTTTTAACTCAGTATTACAGAATTTTCTAATCATTAGACCTGTCTAAAAGGACAGTGGGGTCACTTATGAGGTTATGAGTCTCCTTTTATTTAGTCAGTAATTATTGAACATAAACCAGATATAAGGCACTTTTCTAAAATACAGCCATGGGTGAACAGAGCCAGCAAATCCTATATTCTCATGCATTTCCATTCTAGTGAAGTAAGACAGATAATAAATATAACTGGGTATATGTGTGTGTATAAAATATATAAATAAATGCATAACATAAATTATATATTATATTATAAATAAACATGAAATATAAATATATGTTTATGTACAAGTATATAACATTATATACATATAACATATTCAATACTTATTATGTATTCATATTTTATGTATTATAGATCAATATATTGTATAGTAATAAATATGTAATATAAGTAGATATATAAAATATGCAAACTTATATATATAAAGGAAATATAAATCAATAAATAATACTGCTACACTGTGCTAAAGGCTATGAAGAAAAACAAAGGAACATAAGGTGATAGAGAGTGATGTAGGGAGAACGCTAATTTATGGAGAGTTTAATAAAAACTTCTTATAAAGGTGACGTTTGAATAGAATCTTTGTAAAAGTGAGAAACAGAATCTTGTGTTATTAAGGAGGACAGTATCACAGGCAAAGGAAGCAGCAAGTACAAAGGCCTTGAACTACATGCACTTACTTGGTGGACTTAAAGAATACAAGTGGCCAGTATTTAGGTTGGAGTGATCAAGAGGAAACTAGTAGAAGATAAAATTAGACAGTTGCAGGTGGAGGAGAGGCATGGTAGATTATGTAGGACCTAGTAGGTAAGGCTTTAGAATTACTTGAGTAAGAAGGGAAGGGGTTGAGGCAGATAAATGACTTGATTCACCTTAACTTTTAAAACTTTATTTTATTTTATTTTATTTTATTTTATTTTATTTTATTTTATTTTATTTTATTTTATTTTATTTTATTTTATTTTTTAGTGTTTTATTTATTCTTGGGAGAGAGAGAGGCAGAGCACTCCCTTGGGGGAGGGGCAGAGAGAGAGGGAGACACAGAATCCGAAGCAGGCTCCAGGCTCTGAGCTGTCAGCACAGAGCCCAACGTGGGGCCCAAACCCACAAACTGCGAGATCACGACCTGAGCCGAAGTCAGACGCTCAACTGACTGAGCCACCCAGGCACCCCTCACCTAAACTTTGAAAAGAATCACTTTACCTGCTGTGTAGGAAATTGTGGAATAGATTAGTTAGGTCATCATTGTGTCACTACAGGGGTGCAAGACACCCTTGGATCATTACTTATTTGGGATGTCATCAAGGAAATTCACTGCTTTATATCTTACAAATTACACTAGAGCACCTCTAAAGTCTCTTCTGACTTTAGGATTTGTGATCTTGTACTTCATCCCACATTTCACATTCTTTTTTCAGTGCTAAAAGGTCATGTCCAAACAGCTAATGATGTTAGAAAAATAAAGGTAGACTTAATGGCAACTAAACAAAAGGAAGACTCTTAAAAATAAGTTTTGTACCTTATAATCCAATGTTTGTAACTGGACTAAAAATGGACTGGAAACGATTGGTCACTTCCATGTAATTCAAAAGAGGCCAAGTCTGTGAAAGCACTTAACTCCACCTCCTTAGTCACAATGACTAAAGCTGTGCCCCTACCCTCTACTGAATAAACAAACAAACAAATAAACAAAAAGCTAAAAGCTTTTGAGACTGTACGGTTTAAAAGTATGTTTTAGGGGCACCTGAGTGGTCCAGTCCGTTTAGCATCCAACTTTGGCTCAGGTCGTAATCTCACAGTTTGTGAGTTCGAGCCCCACATCGAGCTGTCTCCTGTCAGCACAGAGCCTGCTTCAGATCCTCTGCTCCTCTCTCTCTCTCTGACCTTCCCCTGCTTGTGCTTTCCCTCTGTCTCTCTCAAAATTAAATAAAATGTCTAAAAAAAAAGTATGTTTTAAGTTAACTGAAAATATTTTCTAGCGTTATTAGTAAAAAACATCAGACAGATTGTTTAAACTCTGATTTGGTCTTTGTTGAACTTCATGCCTTCAATACTTTATTCTTTTATTTATGGGATAGCATATATAAAAGTCTATCTATCTTCAGGTACAAGAATTCAGTAATTCAGTAAGTTTTATAAAAATGCAATATGATGCCAAAATGATTTGCATATGTGTAGTTTATAATTTTATGTTTTCAATTAATTCCATGTCGGTCTCATCTTCAGAGCAATATCATAAGCTGGGTAGGGTAGCTCACAGTATTCTGTGAGTATTAGGAGAGGATTTGGATGTTCTTATCTTAAAATAATTGTTAAATTACTTCCCATTTTCTTGTTTGCCATATGAAAGTATGACCTCCTTCAGATCAAGGTTCATATCCAAATATACTTTCCATGCCTTCTCAGAAGTAGAAAGAATGCACTATGCACTTAATAAATATTGTTGGATAGAAGCCTAGAAGTCTGAATTTCTCTCCTGGTGTCACCCTGTTTTCCCATGGTACTAGAAATTTACTATCCCACACTTGTTACTCTGTAATTTCCTGGCTGAGACTCCTAGGAATCAACAGTCAATATGTAAAGAAGAAAGAATAACAAGTCTTTTTCTATCTGAGAAAGTGCAGATGAGAAGTCAGCTAGGGGGGAAATCTCCCAGGTCTGAGAGGAGTTTACTGTAATAAAGGGTGGTTTCTTTATTTGAATAGTCGTGTGGATTCAACTAAGCATTTAGAGGCTGCTGGCAAATTGAATTCATTCATTTATTCTTTTATTTTTCACTGTGCAGTGGTAAGAAAACCAAAACAGTACAGAAATTTAGTTTCTCCCTACACAGAGTATACATACAAGACAGGGATGCAAAGTACGAGCACGTGAAGGATGTGAAAG
Organism: Panthera tigris; assembly: GCF_018350195.1. Classification (NCBI taxonomy): domain Eukaryota; kingdom Metazoa; phylum Chordata; class Mammalia; order Carnivora; family Felidae; genus Panthera; species Panthera tigris. The sequence continues at coordinate 80,930,919 of NC_056667.1, forward strand.
CAGAGTGGGGAGAAAGAAACCGGTGTGGGCACGAGTTGTGTAGGGGCTGGTCTTTGAACAGTAAACAAATGGCCAAGAAAGCTTTCAGAGTTACAAGGTATGTGTAGGTTTTCTCAAGACTGCAGACGTGCATCTTGGAAGCAGATGGAAAACAATGGGGAGTTGGTGGAGAAGAATATGGATACAGGAACAATAGAACTCCAAAACTGGAAAGCACCGAGATCTACATGACACCTTGTAGAAAAGGAGAGGGCATATTTTCTTCTGAAAAGAGAAGATGGGCTATAAAGAAAAACATGCATCTTACTTTTCCCAAATGAAAACTGTCCCTTCGCTTAATGTGAACCTGTGCCTTCATACTATGTGAAAAGTACTCATTCCTTTATCTTGTATATTCTCTTATGACTTTAAGGAATTTCTAACTTGACAGCAAAACAAGTCTATTTACAACCCATACTTCTCATATGTATTATCTTACCCCAAAAATCTGTATTAATAGGTGAATCTGCTATTTGACTCTTCAGTGGTTAGTACAGTCTATTGCAATTTTTTTTTCAAGAGACATAACCTTGTTTACTAAACTTCAAAAATAAATGTGACCTCTGTAGATAGTTTCAACACATCCAAGTGTGATTTGGTTGAGGCATATGGGATGAGAGGGAAAAGGCTCACGAGATAAAAGGTTACTTCTCACTCACATTCTGCCTTCAACATTTTGCATTTCTTAATGAATCCACAGAACCCCTGCTGCATCAGGAAAACTTTTAAAAGATACCATATGCTTCTGATAACCCTACTAAATTTCTTAGTACTTTTAACATGTTTTCCTTGTAACTATTGCTACATTTGAAGTACACTCGTATGCTATTTAGCTGATGCCTCCAGTATCTATATCACAATCACAGTATCGGAGCTCATCCCCAATAAAGAAACCTAGAAAAAACAAATCTCAATTACATAATCACACTATTAGGGCTAAGAAACAAGCTAATATCATAGTATATCTTCTCTCCTAATATACACATATATCATCAGAACTGACAAGAAAAGACATAAAGTTATACATATGCCAGCTACATAGGAATGTGGTTTGAAAGTTCTGAACCTTTTCCAGGCTGTCTTAAAATGACTTTCTGCTATTTCTGTAGGTAGGTCACACATTAACTCATTTTACTTTCAGATGTGTAAAAAAAATTATGCATGAACAAGTCCTCTAGGTTATAGATAACGTAACATAACAACTGGGAGATAGTGTATTTTAAACTGATAATGAAAAGTCTTTCTTTTCAAACAAACTCTTCAACCATCCAGTTTCACATCACTGATGGACGACAATTCTAGAGAATATTCAAGTACGTGAATAAGCTTTTGCTTGGCCTCCAATATTTTTCCAGTGAATATTTAGTCCATCAAAAAGTGTTTTTTAAAATATCTAGCTATCACCCAGCACTGTGCTAGGTAACAGGAAATATATCTAAAGCACTTAAAATCTAGCTGAAAAGACTACTGAATAATTCAAAATGGTACATAACCAAGTAGTTGGTGAGTGACACAAAAATCATGGATTTTCTAGAGTTTAGCAATTTTCTATTCCCTTCCCCCTTGAATTGTGAAAGAAGAAACTAAAGTTCCATGAGCTGATATGACCTTCCCACAGTCACAACTTATTGGGAGTGAGTTTGGAACTAGAATACATCAATTTTTGACCCACTGTACAGCGCTTATCTCTAAAAGGCAAAGAAAGGAAATACAGGTGTGGTTTGGATTAGCTGGAGATAGAAATATAAAGGAGCTAAAAGTTGAAATTAAATACTTGTATTGAATACTTCAAACTGGAAATGGTATTTTATTCAAAATGGTATTTTATTCATGAACGCTTTCCAACTGTTGATAACTGCATGATGCAAGGTATTGACAACTAATGCATTTATCACATATGCTGTGTTCATAATTGATGCCTTAATGCACTTGTAGCTTTTCACCTGAATTTATATAAAAATGAGTGAGAAAGCAGTTCTGTTGCTTTAGAGTGCTTTCATTTATCATCTTACAAATTTATCTCTGTGTTCCTGTTTCTCTCAACTTTTGGAAAAATAATCTTTCATACCAGTTATCTGTGTTCTAAGGAAATTTGTTCTGCTTTATTTTGTCCTTTCATTTCTATGGGGCACATTCAACTTCAGAGTGATCAGATATTTCTCTGATAATATTCTTATGATTTCTGATGCTTGGTTTTAAAATTTCATATGGGAGTATAATTCTAAAATTATTTTCATGTAAAATGCTGTCCTTTGAATTATTATACGTTTAATTTAACAACCACCTTTAAATACCAAATGCTTTCTACTACATGTTCTTTTTCCTTTTCTAACCAGAGTTCTAAGTTAACATTCTGATTAATTTATTTTAATTTAAATCATAAGAGATTGGGATTTGTTAAGCATAATACATATATACTTGGATTTATTATTGTTCTACTTGGTCAAACTACAATGAACGATCCTCCTTCTAGAGTCTTTCATGTTCAGTCCTATACCAAGATATTGTATAATATCTAAACTATCAACATATCCACCAAACAACATTTGGTGATATCCATTTTATTGTTCATAAGAGTTTTCCATGTGCATTTTTTCATGTAATGTCTTTTAGACTCCTAACTTGATTTAAATGGCTCCAGAAATATTTCTTTATGAATGAGTTAATAGGGTAATATCCATTTGACTTAATTATTTCAACTTTTTCTCAGATACCAAGAATGCATACAATTTTAATGTCCTTGAGGCTTATTTGAAAATCAGGATACAGAACTAGTATTAGCAGTAGATGTCTAATCTCATGACTGCTTTACACCATTACACTTGCTGTCGTTCCATATAGATCAAGTGGACCCTCAATACTGGTCCATTCATTGGTCTTGACCTTGGTTCTGAACCCCTTTTCTAAAGATATTGTATGACACTTCTCTGTTTCTCTAGCTGCTAACCCTGTGATTAAATTTACCTTTTAAGACATTGACTTTTTCTCTGAAACTTGTTTCTCTCCTTAAGTATGCTTTCAATTCTCCCTTGAAAATCCTATCCAATTCAATTAGATGTTGTTCCCTCCGGTAGGGTTTGCCCACACCAAAAGAGGAGGGAATGAGACTCATTTAAGGTAAACTTTAAACCTCAGGGTCTGACTGTGGTATCACGTTAGTGTCACTGAATGAGATATTGGGATTGTTATTTTCTTTGGCCTCTATTTTGTTTTCCTCATATAGAGAAAAAAAATTCCAGTCATGCCAAAGGCTATATGTGGTACTGAAATTATCCTCTGGGAGGATATGGCATTTGAAGTCAGCAATTTCTATGTGTAGGTCTTGCCTGAGTTCCCTGAAGGCCCTGAATTATGACATTTTCTACTTCTCCTATCACCTCCAGAAAAGTAACTTATAAATAAAAAGTGCTTTGTAACTACTGTTTTTATTTGTTGACACAACTTTGTGCAAAGGAGAAAATTATTTTACAAACATCACCAAAAGATCTGACAATATCTTGCAACAGTAGCTAGGAAAAGAGGTTGTTCAAATATCAAAATAATGTACAAGAGTCTTAACTTCACTAAAGAAGACAGTCCCACTACAGAACATACATAAAAGCCACTGTATGTGGTTTCTCTTCTCCCCAAATGTTGAACATCTACATTAACTGTTCCCAGACCTCATGTAAGAATCTCAATATACAGTTTGAAACCTCTCTATAAACTTTACATGACTGGCTAGGCCTTTCAGCAATTAAGGTCAATTTCTAAAATCTTGCTATAGATTCTCAAGGCTGACCACACACATCCCATCTGTTTTGGCAAAGACGCAGTGAGTCATGTTGAAGTGGCAGAATCCCACACTTACTCGTCTTGTGAAGACAAGTAACTTGGGTCCTAACAAATCTTATGTAAAAGGAGCCACGGTATTCATAAAAATCCTAAAATAAGCGTACATATACCTACCTACATACATTACATTTATGTCTCAATTAAGTATTTTCATTTATTTTTGAGGAGAAAATCATAAAAGCTGAGCTAAAATGTTACTATTTAGAAACAGCCACTAAAATTCAGTGCTTCATTACCATTTGGAAAGGAAACTGGGGTTCTAAGAAATTTCAAGCAGGCAAAAGTGGAGACGTTTTCCAAAAAGCTAAACTCCTCTTAAAAACCCAAATTCTCTTGTCCTTATTTGGTGCCCTGCTGCTTGAGGCCTTAGATCCTCTTGTAAACACACACTCACGAGTTTCACCCTCAAACCCTTCAAACCTTGTTACTGTTCTCTTATTACACAAACTTCTCTCCTGTTTCCTCCATAATTTCTTATCTAAGAAGGAACTTTTTCCTCCCTCAGAGAAGTACTAGCATTGAGGAGGATGCAAATATTAATCCTTTCCCACTGCATTTCCCCAAAATCTTTTCCAGCCTACCACAAGTTTCTCTTTTTCTTTCCAGAACAGCAGAGAAGTACTCATCACAGACTCCTCTAGACAGTGGCTACAGTGTTACTATTTTAAGAGGAAAAGAAAATGACACAAAATTTATCTGATACATTGGTTTAAAATAACATGAAATCACTTCAATTCATATATGGTCTATTCCACCTTATGGATTTCAAATTCATTCTCTGTGAGTACTAGTGGAGCACTTCCTTTTTATTTATTAATTTTTAGCATGTATTGATTAAAAACATAATTTTGAACCCAAAAAAAGCACACTCTTCAAGCAATTAGGTTGGGTCTTACATCTCTAAGACTGTGCAATTATAAAAACAAAATGATAAAAAGATTATTATATTGTAAGACAAAAAACAAACCAATAGATCTATAAAGTGAATTACAAGATAAGCTTCCTGCATTCCCAAAGGCAAATGATGCTGGGGAATTTTTTTCAGATCGAAATTACCCTTAAATAATTCACATTACCTGCTTTTAGGGGATTGCAGCTCAGGTATAAAGTATTAATTTTTGATGCTTCAAGTTATAGTTCTATATATCATATTGTGACAAAATATATTCTACCATCTGAGGTGGATTCATACTGTCTTTAAATATTGGCTTGAATGGAGAGATTTCTTTAGTGATTTTTCACTTTGTAATAATAAAATAGAATTTCTTTATAAGCAATGAAACACTTTCCCCTGAAATTTATGTTATCATCACCAAACACTTGACTTTCAAAATACCAATTTATGCACTTCTTCTGGGTTAGATAGTGACCCTTATCACTTTCTTTTAAGGCACTTTTCTGTTTAAGAGGCAACACAACAATATAGAAACATCATTGAACTACATGTCAGAAAACCTGGTTTATATTCTATATTTTTCTACTCATTAAAGAAACCAAAAGCAAGTTACTTAACATCTTTCTTCCTTTATTTTGTCATCTAAGGGCACTGGGTCAGACACTCCCAAATATTGTTTTAAATTTTGAAAATCATGGCTCTAAGAGTATTTCCCATTTCACTGTATCTAAAAATATAGCTAATTCATCTCAACCAGCTTTTCTATCATTTAATTTGTCACCACTCATAACTACTTAACCTCCAGATCCTATAATATTTTCCTAAGTGTTATATATCAAACGCTGACAACCCCCAAATTTATTTTGCCAGATTTTTCTCCTGCTGCCAAATCTCTCTTCAAAGAGGCAGACAGAGGGTTGGACTTTGGACCAAATACTAACTGCTTTCCAGGGAATATGATTAATTTCAATTTTGTGGTTAAGCCAAACATGCATCTTATGATAAACATTCAATTCAATTAAGTGAGAATTGCATTAGCCCTTTCCATGAATCTGACGCTGCTCTTTATATTTAATGACCCCTTATTTTAAAGCACCATCACATGCATTTTGTTGTATTCAAATATCTACCTTTACTTTTTTTCCATGATGAAACTTCACAAATCCAGAGAGGGCTTGGACTTGGAGAGGGAGGCCTATATTCTTCAAATGCAGAACGGTCTGAACTGTGGAGTACTGTCATTTTCCAGCAGTTCTAGGATGAAAAAGAGAGTACTAGGAAGTTGGCTATTTTCCAAGCAATCAAGAAAAACATGTCAGTATTAAGCAGAAAACGCATAAACCACATGAGCATTCTTATCCATTCTGCAGACTGAGAAATTGCTTCCGGTACCTAAGGAAGAGGCCCAGTTAGTCTGCTCACATTCCATTTCCTTTTTTCCATTTCCATTGTGTTGAGGTATAATTTAAAAACAATAAAATGCACCCATTTTAATTATAGAGTTTGATGAGTTCAACAAATACATGCTCCCATGTACCTACCACTACCGTCAAGACAAAGATCATTTTCATCACTCCCCAAAATTCATTTATGCCTCTGTCCAGTTGACCCCTTTTTTGCACCTCCTGACCCAGGCAATCTGCCTTCCACATAACAACTGAAATTTGCCTTTTTTTTGGGTTTCTTATAAAAAGAATCCTACAGTATGTTCTTTTTTGAATGCCCAGATTCTTCTGCTCTTCATAATACTTTGAGATTCATACATGTTGCTATGTTTATTGCAGTTCCTTCCTTTAAATGCTGACTAGCATTCCATTGTATAGATGTACCACAACTTGTTTATCTATTCACCAAGTGATGGGCACAGGAGTTGCTTTCAATGTTTATACTATTGTGAATAAAGCTCCTATAAACATTCATGCACAAGTCTTTGTGTGAATATGTTTTCATTTCTCTTGGGTAAATAACTAAGGGTAGAATTACTAAATCATATGTCAGTACACTTTTAACTTTATAAGAAAATGCCAAACTGTTTTCCAAAAAAAGTAGTACCATTATATACCCACAAGCAATATGTGAAAGTTCTTTCAGTTACCAAGATAGTAGTGCTGAAGACTCTAATTATGTTTCACTTCTATTTATAATTTAACTTATTTGTATTTGCAAATGACTGCAATATAGTGTAATGGTGAAGACCATAGACAGAAGCCAAACTAGCAAATTTGGGTGTTTGAAGTAGAAAATATTCAAACAAAGAAAACTCTATTAAAAAGTTCATAATGACATTACTATTTATATTTGCCACAAAAACCAAGATAGTACATAGTACATATACTCTTTCTACAAGTATGTTTTGGGAAAAAAAAAAAAAACAACTTTTCCCATTAAGTAATCAATAAATTAAATGCTTAAGATATGCTTTATAGACAGTACACAGATTCTTCTCATCTTAGTATTTTAGAAACAGTAGGTAACTATTTTTAATATGCTTAGACTCTTAAAGCTTGACTAATATAAGTATAAAAAATCTTCCTCCTTGTACAACAGAAAGATAGTACAATAATTCTACCCCCATATTAGCTTGTGATCACCTCAAGGGCGACATCTCTATATAATTCTTGTTTTATTCCCTTTGGGTAGAATGTGGGACAGGAAGCAAATTTTCATTAAATGAACTAGGAAAGAAAGAAAGAAAGAAAGAAAGAAAGAAAGAAAGAAAGAAAGAAAGAAAGAAAGAAAGAAAGAGAAAGAGGGAAGGAAGGAAGGAGGAAAGTTAGGAAAGAAGGAAGGAAGGAAGGAAGGAAGGAAGGAAGGAAGGAAGGAAGGAAAGAAGGAAAGAAGGAAAGAAGGAAAGAAGGAAAGAAGGAAAGAACTCCTCTCGTACCATGTAGCACTTTCTACTTTGCATTGTCTTTGTTTGGGTATCTCATCTCTCTTCCAAAATTGACAAATCTTTCAGGGTAAGAACAATGTGATCCATTTTTACATTCCTTACCACATGCTGCCGTAATGCTTATTGTTTAAATAAATGAGTAAAACTCTTCCCTTTAAAATTTTTGAATTCTAGCTGAGTTTTTGTGGAAAATGAGAAGAATCCAATAGGGAAATTCACTATTTCATTATCAAAATTATCCACAAGCACGTCAGACCTTTCATTTACAGTTCACCATTAAAAAAAAAAAAGGTGGCAGGAGCATTCTATCTCTAAAAATGCATTTTTCACAGGAAGGTACATTGTCGTGTTCACTGTTTTCTCCTTAGTGTCTGAGCACTTGATACCTCTTTTGTAAATGAATGTATCCAAAGATGAGTCATCGAACATTTGTTTAACAATCTTTTAATGAACATTTTATCTCCAGTGATGTGCCAAATGTTGTTCTAAGCACTGAGAAAACAATGATAGATATATTCTCTGCCCTCGTGAAGCTTATATTCTAATAATGGAAACACATAACAAATATTCTAGTAGGGGGACAACTAACCAAGCAGAAGGTGGTAAGTGCTTTAAAAAAATAAGAGGGAGACAATATCAAAGATCAATAGGCAAGAAGATTAAAATACAGTTTGATCAGTGAAGGTCTCTCTTTTAAAAAAATGCAACGTATGAACAGAGAAACTTGGAGAAAAGGGAGATCTTCATGATTTTGCTCAGGAAGGAGCCCTCTAGGCAGAGGGAACAACACGTGGAAAGGCCCTATTATAGAGGTGAATTTGGTAGATTCCAGAAATGGCAAGGAGGCCTGTGTGGCTGGGTCCAGTGAAAGAAAATGAATAGGAGAGGAATATAAGAGCATTTTTATCCTTCATTATGACTTTTTTTTTTAACTCTGAGTGAGATGGAAAGCCATTAGAGATTTTTGGGCAGAGGAGGGAGATGATCTGAAAATACCACAAAAACTTACGACCATGTGACCAGACTACATAGACTAAAGACCCTCTCATGGCCTTACTTGTTTCAGGAAAGGGACTGGTCACTTAAACCTCATTAGTTCCACTATCAATCTGCCTCTGGATCTCCCTCATTTTAACAAACTCCCTCTTTGGCTGCTTTAAAAATAATTTATAGGGAAGCCAAGGATGGAGGCATGAAATCCAGCTGGACTATTGCAACATAGGCAAGAGATGATAGTGGCTTAAGCCAGATAAGAGGGGTAGCAGTGGTTGTGGCAAAAAAAAATTGTTGGATACTTGGATATACGTGAAAAGTAGAGTTGATAGAATTTGCTGATGTACTGAATATAGGCTTTGGGAGAAAAAAGCAGTCAAGGATGACAGAACAGTTTGGAACCAAGTGACTAGAAAATGGAGGTGCGGTTTACTTAGCAGTAGAGTAAAAAAGTATAAGCTGGTAGGCCTGCCAAGTAGCACTAAAAGCTCATTTAAGGCTAATGGTCGTGTAGTCTAAGTAAGAATATATAATATGATTATGTGTGTGGTCTCCCTCCCCCCACACACCTAATATTCAGCTTCCCTTAGTATATGCTCAGAATTGGCAAAGAACTTAATTTAACCAGGTTTGGGATGTTTCTAGATGATTATAAAGGTCAGAGGAGCAAAGGGGTTGAGGGTTTATACAAAGGAATTGCTATAATGACAATCCATGGGATATAAGCTTGTAAAGGAGGGCAGCAAATACTGGGGCGAGGGGCAGGTGAGGAGACAATGAAAAGGTGGTAAGGTGCATGGACTGGACTGGCAGTTCCAGTGAAAACAATAAATGCTGGAGTACATGTATATGAGAGGTAAAGCTGGAAACATAGGAGGTGGTAGCTGGGGAGTGGTTATAATTTTTAGAATTTAAATCATGGAGAGGTGCATTTATTGGTGATGCAAGGCTTATCGTCAAACTCTAGCTTTGACATAACTAAAACATGCACCTACACTATGTTTGGAATGGTGGTACAGTTAGGGTGGAGAGTTGGAGTACTTATTAGAGAAGATGTCAAAGAAATGAATGGCCAGGCCAGGCTACCCTTAAAAGCACAATTTCAGCCATCTGAGTACAGATCCTTCCTAGGTGTAGGCTATGTCTGTAAAGACAGCACTAACCAAGTATCTGGCAATAATCACACACATTTTCTGTTTTGCTTCTGCATTGAAGAGGAAGAACTATAGTAGTTACCTTGTCCGATTATTTGTGGAAAATGACAAAAAAGGAAAATAACTTACAGTTGTATTAATAATTTGAGCACATTTTTGGAGAAAGGAAAGACTTGGAGGATTTAACAAGAATATTTTAAGGACAGGGAGATGACCTGGGTCCAGTTGCCATGCATTTTTTTTTTTTTGTCCAAATTATCCCATGGAATTTTAATGAGACATTGTCATAGGATATTAATTAATAACTATTAACATGATATGTAGCACCACTGCAAAATATAAATATATTAAAATAGTCTATAAAGAAAAAGAGACAAAAAGGTTATTAGGGGCTTTACTTGATTTGGAAAATTATTTCATTGTTCTCAAATTTTGTTATGAGGTATTCTTTTCTTTTTCTTTTTTTCAAGTCCTCATCACCTATTTCACCCATGCCCCACCCACCTCCCCTCTGGTAATCATCAGTTTACTCTCCACAGTTAAGAGTCTATTTCTTGGTTTGCCCCCGCTTTTTTCTTTTGTTCATTTTTTTGTTTGTTTCTTAGATTCCACATATGAATGAAATCACATGGTATTTGCCTTTCTTTGACTGACTTATTTCACTTAGCACATACCATCAAGGTCGATCCATATTGTTGCAAATGGCAAGATTTCATCCTTTTTATGACTGAGTAATAATTTCTTCATTCATTCTTTTGGTACATGAATTGAGCACCTACTATGTGCCATGAATTTTATTATACCTTATGCACATAAAGATCTTGCCTTTGAGAATTCTGGGCCAACAGAAGTAACAGATCCTTTAACTCAAAATTCCAATTTAATAAAATGGCTGCTGTGATAGAATTACATACACAGTGCTCTAGTGATCCCAAAGATGGTATGCCTGAGATTTCCGAGAGGTCGGGAAGATACCCCTAGGGAAAAGGGCATATTAATTATATCTTAAAGTGGTAGTTACAGCAGTTTTTCAGGCATAGAACACGATGGACAAGCATTCCCAAAGAGAGCAACAGCAGTGTGTTCAAAGGCACAGGAAAATTAAAAAGTCTGGTGTGATGGAGGAGAGAGTTGGAAGGTCACTAGATGGTGAGGGAGTGAATACAACTGAGAAGAAAAATGGGCCAGGAGAAGAGGTTTAAAAGGCGCAGAAGGGCCAGATCAGATTGTGATGGGTGTGTGGGACTCTAGGATGGATTTTATAAGGCAGGCAGAGATCATGATTTTTAAGTGAGTGTGCAGCGTGGAGGAAATAAAGAAAATGAATAGAAATAGGTCCTTGCCTCCCCACAACTCTCTTTTCCTCTGAATTTTCCCACCCCCTTCATTTAAGATGGAAATTTTGTTGAAAACTAAAATGTGGACAATGTCTTCGCTCAGACTGTTAATCGAGAAAGAGACTAGGTCTTTCTCTGTGCCTGGTATTTGGTAGAATGCTGCCCACTGCAGTGGCCCACACTGTCTGGTCAACATTTGTTGGGCATGATGGGAAAGAGTCACTTTCAAGCTGATGTAGCAGAAGGTAGCTATGAACAATCAAGAAACGGTGGAGGCAAGGGCTGACTGTGACAGCCAGGCACTTCTCTGCATATTTTTCTGTCACTGTTTCCCAAAACTGGAGATTTCAGTTTCTTTAAAGAGAGAGTCTTTGAAAGCTCACCAGTTTTATAAGAGTCATTTTCTGTGTACGCGTTTGTTTTAGTCAGGGTAAAGAAACCACTTGTGAGGCCTTGGGAAGTGTTTATTACACTCTCTGGTAGGTCCTAAGCTCCCCTGAACTTCATATATTATTCTTTAATAACAACTTTCCATCTCATGAGAGTGGAACGCAGGAAGGCTCACTAGAATCAATGACCAGGTAATTGAACCGTCAGGAGCTCTGTTTTGCATGAGGCTCTGGCTTCGAGAATACTTGATAGTTAGCAAATTTGCTTTTGCTAAAAGAAACCAAAGTGATTCATAAAATGAAATTCAAAAGGGTCATGCATAGAGGCCAAACTGGTTTTGATTCTCTGTTTTCCCTCTCCCAGGTATATTAGCAAAGGTTGTTGACAAAAAGTGAACACTTTAAACTGAAAAGGAAATTGAATATGAAACTGTCTTACATGCAAAGGCACAACAGCTGAATAATATCTTGTGTAGCCATAGGTCTTTTAATGCAGTCCTCTTTATTGAAAAAATAAAATATTTTCTCTAAGAACGTCTGTGTGGCACCAATACTGTATTTTGTGGTGCATTTAGGTCACACCAGAAATTACTGTTTTATTCTGAAAATGAAAACTGAATGAATCTCAGCTGGCTGCTCGTGTAAGAAGAAAACAAAGCACCATTTTTTTGTATCCTTTTAATGGAGAGTGCCCCACCGTCAATTTGTCTGCAGAATATATGAAATACTTTATTACTTGTATGCTTCTGAGAGCAGACAAGGGAAAGTAAGATTTGATAACTCAACTTTATGTGAACCAATCTGCCTTGCCTAGACAGAGGGAACAGAGTTTTATAGGATTTTCCATGGCTGCAACCAACTGGAGTCACTCAGGAGTGCTTTCTGACCTGTAATAATTTATGAAATTTATTGCTACTTAAGCTCGCCTGGACAAGTTTTGGCCGTTAGAAGAGTAAATAATTTATTTGCAGATTATAGCAAGGTCATCTTAAATACTTCATCAGAAGAAGAGATGCGATTGCATCATCTCTCTGACCAAACAGCACATCCCCCTTGAGCAAGGCAGGGGGCTCATCCAGAAGGGGGCTGCAGAGCTGTAATGGATTAGCATAAGTGATGGAATCTGAGTTGAGTAGACCAGGTTCTGCCATTAACCAGATGATACCAGTGACGTTGCCAGAACATAGCCCTCCCCGGCCAGGTAGCATTAGCTTGAAACTATCTGTGGGGGAGAAATTAGACTTGGGCTGAACCAAGACTGAGCCTCCCCCCAACTTTGTTTAGGACAAGCTTACAACATGTTCAGTGAAGAAAAAGCCTGGAGACAAGGGAACGAAGGGAACGAAGGAAACTCCACAGCAAACTGGTGGAAGTTTCCTTCCAACAGGCAGAAAACCAACTGAGAATCAGAATCAAGGTTTCTGTCAGCCGGGAAGTAAAACAGGGAACTGCTCTGGAGATCCAGAGGCATGATAGGGACTAGCCTCTTTCTCTTTATAATGAAAAGTGGAAAGCGGTAGTTGGGGAGGCAGCTGCGGTCTTTAGCAGCCCCCCAGACCCCACAAGCAATTATAAGGTGGTTTCAGCAAATAGTGGTGATGGTAGGCTTTATTTCTTTTGAAGGTAACTATATCTTTTGACATATCTTAAATCATGAGAGAGGTTTATGTCCTATCACTTTTTCTATATCTCAGCAGTTCCGTAATGCTGGGCTCTTGATACAAAAACCCAGATGGCTCAGTAAATGCATGATTTACTTTTGGTAATAGGTGAGGATTATCCTCCTGGTTCACAGACAAATTTAATAGTTTCTGTTTGAACTTTTTTCCTTCTTTGCTTTTATTAGTTATATGCTGTTATAATTTTCATCAAGTTATTCACAGCCCTTTCTTACACTGCATTTAACATAACATTACAATTCTCGAGGAATGGAAATCCAGAAATTACAAAAATTGCATAATCTGAATCTAATTTTACTGCTGTATATATTGACAGTATATCAAGATTTAGTTTCATTTTAAACTAAAATCAGCATGGTCTTGTCTCTGGGTTCTGGCAATAATTTGTTAAAGGTTAAAAGAAATATTTTCTCATTTGATCAAGAAATACTGGTGCAAGGAGTCAGTTAATCCTCTTTGAAACTATACTCTATAACTTAACATTATAATTAAATTTACATTCATTTTAATTCATTTATTCAACAAGCACTTATTAAACCCCTATTGTGTGCCTGTTACTCTGCTGGCACTGAAATATTGTAAAAATTATACATAATAATCCCATCAAGAAACTTTTAGTTTATTAGAGGGTTATAAGACATGAGTATAATTAATTTTGAGACAAAGTAGAAAGTGATATGTGACAACCAAGTATAAGTAAATGACAATGGGAATCCGGAGAGAGAATATTTGCAGCCAGAGAAAGCTTCATAGGAAATGTAATTTTGAATTGGACTTTGAAGGATGGATAAGGACAAAGTCATCCCAGGTAAAGGGATAAACACGAGCAAAGGCACAGAGGTGGGAAGTTACAGGTTGTGTTAATTGTTAGGGTAGAAGGTAGGACCGATTTTATGTATACATGGTCTTTATGGATGAGTTTCTTCAGCTGTTGGGCAAATTCTTTCTATTATGCAATTTAGAGGTAACACTTAAGATGGTGGTCATATGCTAAATTAATTTTCCATTAAGACATTAATGAATGTAATTAGATCCTTTCTTGTGGAGTTTTGGCTTTGCAAAGACTGTATAAAGTAGGGGAAGTAGAGTTACCACGAATGAGGGGAGATGGACCAGCACCTAAAGAATACAGAAATAAAGGTGTGATAGCACAAACGATGCCTTTTCTTTTGTGGTATCTAGAAAAACACATACATTTTAAATGCAAATTTAGTTCTGTTCTAGTCCTGACACTGTGTACTGATGTGTGATTTATATTTTATCTTAGGTGATCCTTTCTATACAGGATTTCTATTTGTCTATTCAGCTTGATACTCCAAACTCTACTGAAGCTTTCAAGTTTCAGAGTCTTTTTCCCCCTCCATTTGAACCAAGAACAAGTTTTGCTAGGAAAAGTGAGAACTCAGACTGATTCTAATATTCGATTTTTTCTTTAAAAGCACATTCTTCCTTTCATGGCTCTTAGGAAATTAGGGTAACAATGGCTTGCATCTCATCAACTAGCTCTTGGGTCAGCTGGCCAAACCAGAGATAACTCGGTACAGAATTACTAAGGATTTTATTACCTATGAATTTCACAGGAAAGGCTTTCTTTGACAATAACATTTTATTTTTTATTTATTTAATTTATTTAATTATTTAATTTATTTAATTTATTATTTATTAAATTATTACATTTATTAAAAAGAACCACCACCACCAACAGCAAAGCAAATTGTGCAATACTTTAAAATAAATAAATTGAAGCTATGATCATGTATATTCCCAGCAGAAAGGCAAAAATGGCCATTAATAAAACTCCTGAAAGTCCAGTTAGTAATGAACAATGAATAGGTGGTATCCAATTAAAATACGTTTTGAAGCCGAAGGGAAATCTGACTGCCTAAAATGGAGAAATAGAATTAAACATGCCACTAGCCAAATCTTTTTTAATTAAAAAAAAATGTTTATTTATTATTTTGAGAGAGACGGAGTGTGAGTGGGGGAGGGGCAGAGAGGAAGACAGACACAGAAGCAGGTTCCAGGCTCTGAGCTGTCAGCACACGGCCCGACGCGGGGCTCTAACTCACAGATTGTGAGATCATGACCTGAGCCGAAGTCGGACGCTTAACTAACTGAGCCACCCAGGCGCCCCACCACTAGCCAAATCTTATGGAAGAGTCTCAAAGAAAGATGTTTGTGTAATATTAATATAATGCAGGGGAGTAACTAGCACTAAGGTTCACTTCACTGTTTTTGGTTATCAACAAATGTCCCAAGTTTAGTTGCCACAGTTGACAGGTTTATTTATCCATGTGACTCTAGCTGCTGTTAGGAAATGTGATTTTAATTTTCTCTCCCATTTCTGTGACTTTTCTCCTCTTACAAATCTCTTTCTGTTCCTCTGTCTTCCCTCCCCTCCTTCAACATTCAAACTCATTTTCCTAGGTCTTCACTCACAGAAGAAATTAGCTGAAAATGTTCACTGAATGTGTCTGAATACTCTTCCTAGGAATGTTTGCATTTTCATGTATAATAATAACTATACGAATACAGAGATATATATCGATCTGTCTTGAAACTTCAGCCATTAATGATGGTAAGGAGTCTTCATAGGTAGTCTTCCCTATGCTTTCAGACCATCCCCATAGGCAGTGCCTTGCCCATTTGATGGATGAGGCCAATTGTTCTAGTGTGCAGCAATAATTTTGAGGAAGACGGGTGAGCACAGATAAAATATTAATCAAGAAGTTTTTCTTCAACCTCATCTACTAAGCAAATTCTGGATTTCCCATCAAAAAGGCACTATCCATCCTACACCTTATTTCCTTGAGGCTTCCATCAATAGCAGCTTTCTCTGCTATTGAGAGAAGCTCCAGCCCCCAAACTGCACCAGTTACCTAGGTTTCCATCCTCCGAAGGCAAAGACCTGTTGCTGGGAGCAGTTCCTGAGGGCGCAGTTACGTCAGCAGGGATGCTAGTGGCAGAGTGGCTGCTGGTGATGACACAGGATAGCAGCTCAGTGCATTTGGGCCTGTCACCGCTGCTTCAATTCAAGGATTACTGGATACAATTATTTGTTGACATCTATGGGAATACTTGGGGGGATTTCAGCTTTTAAAATTGAAACACTGGCATCAGGCTTAGTTAAAATGTGTAGCACACTTATTTTATAAGTGAGCAAAGAACAGTAAAATAGGAAGGGAATGGAACTGGCTCTTTATGCCAGGCAGTGGTGTCTTGGCTAGCAGTAAAAGTGAGGTAAGATGAGGGTTATGAACAGGGACCTTGGTATTAGGGGTTTTAGTTCTTATTCCCACTTTTTAGCTGTTGATATTCAGTGAGCAGTGCTTCTATGTGGATTAAATTAGGTAACACACTTCAGGCATTAGAATACCTGGCACATAGAAGGCATTCAATAAATGGTTCTCTATTGCAATGTTCTTTTATATTTTGTAAATTGCTTTCAATTTAACATTTCTTAACATGTTTTGGAAAAGAACCCCTTTGACATTCTAATGAAAACAAAGGACTCTTACCTCTCAAAAATGACTGTGTATTCTAAATTTGATATATTTGGTGGCTTCATGAACTTTCCTAAATATACCAAATGTGATGTTTATTATATATGTTAACTTGGCTAGGCTATGGTACTCAGCTGTTTGGTCAAACACTGTTTGCTGTTAAGGTGTTTTTTAGATGTGATTAAATCAGGAGACTATAAGTAAAGCAGATTAATCTCCATAGTGTGTGTGAGCTTCATCCAATCAGCTGAAAGCCTTCAGAGAAAAGACTGAGGTCTTCTGAAGAGGAAATAATTCTGCCGCCAGACTACCTTTAGACTCAAGACTGCAACACTGACTCCTGCAGGAATTTCCAGCCTGACAGACTGCTCTCTGGATTTTGGACCAGTCAGGTCCCACAATCCTATGAACCAATTCTTTAAAATCCCTCTCTTTCTCTCTCTCTTTCTCTCTCTCCCCTTCTCTTGACAGATAGAGGGACAGAGAGAGAGAGAGAGAGAGAGACCCTGATCTATTTATCTATCTCTCTACATCCTATTTGTTCTGTTTCTCTGGAGAACCCTGGCTAATATACCTAAGGACTCACTAGGGAGTTCATGGACACACACACACACACACACACACACACACACACACACACACACACTACTTGGAATCCTCTGGAGAAGACATTCTGAAAACAACTTGATCTAATTGCTTCATCATGAAACCCTGCATTTCTCACAGAATGGTTCTATCACTCTTCTGGTGGTAGTTACTCAGGAGATAGAAAGGGCACTATTCAGTATTAAAGTACAAAGTAAACACTTCAGGTAAGTATTGAATAAATGCTTCCCACTTTACTCTTTCAATTCCAGAAGTGATTAGAAAAGTCAATGATGTTTTTGGAAGAACCTAATGACAAGGATCAAAATCCTTTCAACTGCTGGTTGGGACAAGACTCCCTTGGTGCTACTGTGTAAGGCCCACCACTGTCTGGAGGACTACTATACTGACTTTAACCATCTCAAATGTGCAGATGAGAAGATCTTATTGAAGAAGTCTAAGCGAAGAAATATCATTTTTCCATCATGCATGCATATTTTAAGGGCTATCTGTTTAAATTTTTCATTTTTCCAAAGGGCTATGCAACATTTTATACAAATCAGGGTGAAATGTTTGCAAATACTTAAAAGCAATGATGCAAGCAAACTCCTAAAAGCTTCAACAACAAAGGACAAAAAGAGTAGAAAAGTTGGGAATTAGCTATTGATGAAATTTCTAGGCACTATCACCTGCAAGTTAGCTTAATACTTTCCTTGAGGATGTGTACTAAGAATCTGTGAGATCTATCCAATCTCCAGTGCAGGAGCCTCACTCAAAGGGAACTCTTTTCACCCCATGAGATACATGATAAATGGATAACTAAGCCATTGGTAAGACTAATTTTACAGTTCTTTGGAAGGATAATTCCAGTAAACTATTTATTCAGAAAACAACAATGTTACTGACAGTATGCTGGTCAAAGAGCAGGGAATCTTCTCCAAATGCCCCATTCTCTCACCCTTTGTCCAGCAATGCCTCTGACATACTTCATGACCAATTTGTGACAGGTTTTATCTGTGAAGTGGAAATAATATCTGGTTTTCTCCCAGAAACATTGTGAGGATAAATGAGATAAATCATTTGAAGTGCTTTGGGCTCCACTGATGATGAGTGCTATATTTCAAAGCATTATTATTTACTTCACAAGTGACTTGTCACCATTCCTAATCTGTGTAAAGCACTGTGAATTCCTCAGAGAAAGACTTGATATTGAGTGAAATTTTAATACAAGTGGATAATATGCAATGCATAGAATCTATTCTGTTAGAGGCCCTATTACTATTTGTGGGGGGAAATAATGCATGCTGTAGCATGGTAGATAAGAAGACATGTCAGGGCATACTTACTCTTTTAAACTTTCTTTCTAATCAGGCTTCCCAAACTAGCCTAAGAAACTTACTTACATTAGAGACAGAGCATGTACGTGTATACTTGGTCAATGTCACACTGGTCCTTAAAACTCCCCATCTTAGTTTAGTAGTCCATTCAAAAAATTAATTGACATATCAAATATTAACTGAGCATTTACTGTTTGCCACTGGACTAGATTCTAGAGATTTAAAAAAAATGGTCAAAGTAAGAAAAAGCCCAGTGGACAATGAAATAAATCATATACAAAGAAAAGTGAGACAAGCAATCTAATCAGTTAAATTAGAAGCACCAGTGTGACACACTGACCTTAAAATGACCTTTTTAAAAAAGTTAACACTAAAGCTTCCCAACAGAAGTAGCAGTAGTTCTAGAATTTACCCATTGTCAATTGTTTAGGGTACCCCCAATATCAAGATTTTGGTATCTGAGATTACACTCCACTATTAAACACCAGGACTGCTTGGAGGGGAGCCACTTCCATGCCTCAGATCAGGAGAAAATTATAATGGACCTGGACATTTTGTTTTTGCCCATTAATCAAGAATGTTTACATGGGTAATGGAAACAGTGCGACAAAGGACAAAAGAATAAAATTGAAAGGAGCTCCAGATGGCCATGTTGAAATAGCTGGATTATATAAGAAAAGTTATAGTAATACTATAGTTAATTGGAACAAATTGAACTCGTGAAAAGACAGGAATTCTTACTGACATTCAAATTTAAATGCACTGTATTTAAATCCAGTCCTTCGTTCAACCTGTATGTATTTAGTGCCTAGTAGGAGGCAGTCACTAGAGCCTGAATTCTAGTGGAGAGAGAAGAAAGACAAGCAAATAAGATAAACAAATAAATAAGCAAAATATTGTATGCCAACGGGGATGAGTACTATAGAAAGAAATCAGAAAGAGAGGCTAAAAATGACGGAGAGGCGAAGCTGTAAAGAAAAGGCAGAGAACCTGAAAACTATAGAAAGCTTATGAAAGAAATTGAAGAAGACACCAAAAAATGGAAAAAGATTCCATGCTCCTGGATACGAAGAACAAATATTGTTAAAATGTTGATACTACCCAAAGCAATCTACATATTCAATGCAATCCCTATCAAAATAACACCAGCATTCTTCACAGAGATAGAACAAATAATCCTAAAATTTGTATGGAACCAGAAAAGACCCCGAATAGCCAAAGAGATCTTGAAAAAGAAAACCAAAGCAGGAGGCATCACAATCCCAGACTTCAAGCTATACTACAAAGCTGTAATCATCAAGACAGTATGGTACTGGCACAAGAACAGACACTCAGATCAATGGAACAGAATACAGAACCTGGAAATGGACCCACAAATGTATGGCCAACTAATCTTTGACAAAGCAAGAAAGAATATCCAATGGAATAAAGACAGTCTCTTCAGCAAACTGGACAGCGACGTGCAGAAGAATGAGCCTGGACCATTTTCTTACACCATACACAAAAATAAACTCAAAATGGATGAAAGGCCTAAATGTAAGACAGGAAGCCATCAAAATCCTCGAAGAGAAAGCAGGCAAAAACCTCTTCGCTCTTGGCCGCAGCAACTTCTTACTCAACGTGTCTCTGGAGGCAAGAGAAACAAAAGCAAAAATGAACTGGGACCTCATCAAAATAAAAAGCTTCTGCACGGTGAAGGAAACAATCAGCAAAACTAAAAGGCAACCAACAGAATGGGAGAAGATATTTGCAAATAACATATCAGATAAAGGGTTAGTATCCAAAATGTATAAAGAACTTATGAAACTCAACCCCTAAAAAACAAATAATCCAGTGAAGAAATGGGCAAAAGACATGAATAGATACTTCTCCAAAGAAGACATCCAGATGGCCAACCAACACATGAAAAAATGCTCAACATCACTCATCTTCAGGGAAATACAGATCAAAACCACCATGAGATACTACATTACACCTGTCAGAATGGCTAACATTAACAACTCAGGCAACAACAGGTGTTGGCGAGGATGGGGAAAAAGAGGATCTCTTTTGCATTGTTGGTGGGAATGCAAGCTGGTGCAGCCACTCTGGAAACCAGTATGGAGATTCCTCAAAAACTAAAAATACAACTACCCTAAAACCCAGCAACACACACACACACACACACACACACACACACACACACACACACACACACTGGAGTATTACTCGGCAATCAGAATGAATGAAATCTTGCCATTTGCAACTATGAGGATGGAACTGGAGGGTATTATGCTAAGTGAAGTAGTCAGTCAGAGAAAGAAAAAAATCATATGATTTCACTCATATGAGAACTTTAAGAGATGAAACAGATGAACATAAGGGAAGGGAAACAAAAATAATATAAAAAACAGGGAGGGGGACAAAACAGAAGAGACTCATAAATATGGAGAACAAACTGAGGGTTACTGGAAGGGTTGTGGGGGGGAGATGGGCTAAATGGGTAAGGGGCACTAAGGAATCTACTCCTGAAATCATTTTTGCACTATATGCTAACTAATTTGGAAGTAAATTTAAAAAAAATAAAAAAATTAAATTAAAAAAAAAAGGAGAGAGAAAAGGCAGAGAACCAGGAGGTTGGTTATCCATCGAAAGAGTGGTCTAGGCAAAGAAAAGAATGTTGGACATGAGGTCAGAGATGTCTAGAAAATATCCAGAGATGACTCAGATAAAGCCTTATAGGCCCCTGGAAAGAGTTTGGCTCTTTCCTGAGTGAAATGGGCAGCCATTTGCAGCTAAGTGGTCAATGGACTGCAGGTGGGGCAACAACAGGAATGAAACACCACGTGGGAGGTCATGCAATCATCAGTCATCATGTTGGCTTGAAAAGTGATCAGATTCTATATTCCCAAGTCAACACTAATAGGATTTTTTTTAAAGGATTTGATGTGGGATATGAGAGACAGAAAGGTGTCACGGGTAGTGCCATAACTGTGGCTTAAAGAACTGTAAAAATTGAGTTGGTATTTACAAGGTTGGGGGAAAATGTGAGAGAAACAGGTTTAGGGAGGAAGATCAGAAGCACCTTTCTAAGTATATTCCATTTGAGATGCCTACTAGGCATACAAGAGATGTAGAATAGGTGTGAATATGTGAGGCTGGCAGTCTGGGAGGACAGAGCTGATAAGTTTGTTAGTCGTGTGTGTATGTGTGTGTGCGTGTGTGTGTGTGTGTCTGTGTGCATGTTTGTATGCATGAGAACACTGGGGCATGTGTACAGACTGAGGAGATAAGGAGGAAAAGAAGAAGAAACTGGCAGAACAGATTAAGAAAGATTAAGAAAGGGAGAACCATAAAAGGGTTATCCTGGATTCAAGTGAAGACAGTGTTTCAAAGGTATTTGTAACAATAAAGAAGAGTGAAAAACAACGAGGTATATACTTTTCAAGAATGTTAATAAAAAAATTCTTTTTTTAAAATATTTTTTAAGTTTATTAATTTTGAGAGAGAGTGTGTGTGAGTGGGGGGGGGGGGTCACAGAGAGAGAGGGAGAGAGAATCCTAGGCAGGCTCTGCACTGTCAGTGCAGGGCCCGATGCAGAGCTCGAATTCACAAACCTTCAGATCATGACCTGAGCCGAAGTTGAATGTTTAATGGACTGAGCCACCCAGGTACCCCAGTATACAAGTTCTTGATGTATTACTTTGAGTTTTTTTTATTATTTCATTTTTCATAAAGTTTCTGTGAGTGTAATTTAAGTCATCCGGGAAAATGTAGCAGTATTCCAAGAATAGAAAGGAGTGATAAATGCTAATGGTCATTCATAACAACCAGATAAAAAGTGGCTCCCACGATTTGTAATGTGTCTAAAAACAAAATCCAAATGGAAAGAGGGTTCCAAGGGTTTAAAAATGAGAAATTAGCCAAAAATAAAAAATAAAAAAATAAAGAGGAGAGCTAACGATGCAGCCTCAGTCCTTCATCTCCTGTGGATGGCTTTTGAATAAAAATAAAATACTAATGAGAAATTCATTATATCAGAACAGGTACTTTGCTGTAAAGACATTTCAATGAGTTAAGTATTGCAGGCTATTTGAATTTTAATTTATTGAAAAGACAACAACTTATAGAAATAAAAATATACAACACTGTATTGGAGGGGATAGACAGGGGGAGAGGGAGAGGGAGAGGGAGAGGGAGAGGGAGAGGGAGAGGGAGAGGGAGAGGGAGAGGGAGAGAGAGAGAGAGAGAGGGAGGGAGGGAGAAAGAGAGAGACCAAATATATAATAAGTGAACATTACTATTAAAAGGGACTCAGCCAAGTAACATGTCATTGGGGTTTAATTCCCTTGAATTGCATGGTCGGAGAATATCCTCAGTAACTATTGATAACCTAGATCTGCAATATCTACTGTTCTAAGGAGAAGGAGAATCTGTAACGTTCAATACAATTCCAGGAAGGAATCAATGGAATACTTTTTAAAACCATAGGAAAATACCAAAATAACTATTAAAATAACCTAGGAAGGTATAAAATCTGGTACAGAAACAAAAAAATAACTAAAGAAAAATATGGTGTTGATTCTTTTAGACTAGAAGTTTAATGTGAATGTCATAATAAATTTTGTAATTATTGAATTTGTTTATATTGTATCTGTTTAAGGTATTTATAAATGTCTTATTGCTAATAAGTTATTTGAGAGAAATTAGTCAAAATTGTAGTTGCTGTTTACATGTTTAAGGAAAATTAGCTCATACTTTTATCTTTTAAATACAAGTTCAATACATTAACCATTATTTTAGAAAGGGAGGGTGAATATTCCTCTTCCCCATAAGAGTCCCTTGGATACTGAAGAATCAAACCAAAGCTGAATGAAAAACAGCCCAGTCTTTAAGGATAGTGGAGACACATCAACATGTATTTATAAGGCTGTGTGGTACATAAAACCGAGGCATGCATTAGGGAAATGGTTCTAGAATGTTTTAATCTCAGACCCTTTTATAACTCTTTTTATTTATTTAAAAAAAAGTTTTAATGTTTATTTTTGAGATAGAGAGAGAGAGAGAGAGAAAGGGACAGAGCACAAGCAGGGGAAGAGCAGAGAGAAAGGGAGACAGAATCTGAAGCAGGCTCCAGGCTTTGAGCTTTCAGCAGAGAGCCCAATGCAGGGCTCAAACTCACAAGCAGTGAGATCATGACCTGAGCCGAAGTCATATGCTTAACCAACTGGGCCACCCAGGCACCCCTTGAACCCTTTTATAATTCTTAAAATTACTGAGGACCTGGACAGACTTCATTTATGTGTGTTCAATCTATCAATATTTACTGTACTAAAAATTAAAAATGAGATATTTAAAAAATACGTATTAATACATATAAAAATAATAAACCTTATACATGTTAACATAACACATTTTTATGAAATACAACTATATGCTCTAAAATACAAATTTTAGTGATAATAATGGTATCGTATTACACTTTTGCAAATCTATTTAATGTCTAGCTTAGGAGGAGGTATATGGTTCTCTGTAAGCTTCTTTTGTTTATGTTTATTTTTGAGAGAGAGACAGAGAGAGAGAGAGACAGAGCACGAATGGGGGAGAGAGAGGGAGACACAGAATCTGAAGCAGGCTCCAGGCTCTGACCTGTCAGCACAGAGCCCGATACAGGGCTTGAAGCCACAAACCATGAGCCATGACCTGAGCTGAAGTCTGACACAACCAACTGAGCCACCCAGGCGTCCCTCTCCACAAGCTTCTGAACTTAATCTTTTGCAATATGTTGTTTTGATTGTTGCCTATAAAGAATATATGGCCTCTCACTGGTACGTAGTTGGAAAAGGGAAGAGAATTTTAAGTCTCTTAAGATAATTCTTTCATATTACACTAAAACTCAACAAGCAGTTTCTTAAAGGTTAGCATTAAAGTGTAATCTGAAATAATATAAACTTTTCATGTCCTATACAAATATTCATTCATTTATCTATCATATTAACAGGTCTCTTAGTCATGAATCGTTTTATAACATCATCATTGATCATTTGGAAAATACTGATTCATAAATTACACAAATCTTACAAAAGTTGACACATTTCATTATATAATATCAAAAAATAACATTTGTTAACATCATCACTGATCTCAAGAAAATATTTCATGTACTGGGAGAGATATCAAACTTACAATGGCTGATAAGAGCTTTTCACAAAATAATTTTCACTTAAAAACCCAAATTTTATCATAACTACAAATCATGTAGTTTATACACATAAACTACAAAGCACACTTGGACAACCACTGCATCAGGCTATGATGGGAGCACAGTGAAATAGCACCCACCCCAAGCAGGGTAGTAGGGATTAGAGACAGGGAAGACATTTTAGAGAGAAGACACCTGAGCTAGGCCTAAGGAAGATTTAATTAGCTGAAAGAAAGAAAACAAGTAAACAAGTAAAGACATGAAGCCAACACACAGCATGATATGGGCAGAAACTTCAGTAAATTAATGATGCTGCAGTAGCAAAACCACGGCAAAGTAGAAAGTGTCAGATACAAGTAGACGGGTAGGAAAGTGCTGGGTCAAAGGAGAAATATGCCACATTAAAGATCCTAAGTGTTTATCCTTTAGTCAAAAGAGTGCAAGTTTTAAGAAGAGTAGAATTGTCACATTTGCATTGTAGAAAGATCACTTATATAAAGCATAGATTTGAGAACAAAATTGGAAGCAGGGACAGGAGGTTTAGAGGATATTTCTTCTTGCAATGGTCTAATGTTCATCTCCTCCCCAATTTCACATGTTGAAAACCTAACCCCCAACGTGATGGTATACGGAGACTTTGGGAGATGATTAGGTCATGAGGTAGGCCCTCACAGACCCCATACAAAAGAGACCAGAGAGAGCTCCTTTCCCTTTCCATCATGAGAGGACACAGCAAGAAAAAAGCCACCTATGAACCAAGAAGAGGGTCCTCACCAGATGCTGCATCCGCCAGCTGTGTTTCTGTTGTTTGAGCCAAGCTGAACAGACTAAAATGTTTCTTTTTCCCCTCTTCCTCCTCCTTTTCCTCTCCTTCTCCTTCTTCCTCGCCCCTGCTCCCTCTCTCGCCCCTGCTCCCCCTTCCCCTCCTCCCCTTCCTCTCCTTTTCCTTCTTGTTCTTCATTTCTATGTGGTAATTTCCAAAATACAAACATATGCTTATTATAAAAAGTGAAATAAAATAGAAAACAATATTGAAAAACAAAGCTAATCTCTCTGTCTCCCTTCACCCCCATGCCCCTGAGATGGCCATGTACAGCCTGGTATGCATCCTCCAGAGGAGAGATCATTCTTAAGTTTCTCTGAGACTTTGAAGTAGTTTATCTGTTCCACAGACAACTGAATATGAGATTGAAGTATATAGAAAGATTAAACCAGGACATGTGGAATGTCATCATATGACACATCATATGGTAGTTAGAACCATGAGTGTGGGTGATATCATCTTGGGATATCACACAAAGAGATCAGTCCACTGCAGCCTGACATGTGGGGATCACCACAGAGATGAGGCATGCAACAGCCCATAAGAAAAAGAGAGGACGATGGGTTTTTAGTGAAAATCCTGATAATAACTTTAGCTTAAAACACTGAGGATGTGCCTTTACAATAAGAGTATGCCGAATAAATGTCCTGAAGGAGGTTGGTAGGTTTTAATAGAAATTGAAAAGGGAGGCTTTATTAGACTATAATAATTTTCCTGTGGTTTTGTGTAAATTATTTACATATAATGTAATTCATCTTCAGTCCAGACTTCAGGGATGCTCCTTCCAGGAGACCAGCACCCTGAGAAATAAGTGAAGGATGGGATTTATTATATATTTAATATTAAACAAATGGGTACACATTTGTATGTCCTACTAGTAAAAAAGAAAAGAGGATTGTTTATTGATCCATTTCTAAAATATTAAGGAAACTTCAAAATTTCCAGGAAATATCAGAAAAAGGAAGATACTGAGAAAGCAGTCACTTCAGTGTATGAAGGGGTGAGAAAATCTCCTATAAAAAATAAGAGTTTGGAAGAGGAGGAGGAGAGGTACATGGTGACTTTCTAATAGTTAACATACATAGGTTACATACACATGTTATATATATTATATATATCATAAGCATTGCTTTACCTTAGTTTTATTCAAGTGGAAATAAGTAGCATTCTGGAGCTCTCAGAATGATATCAGAATAGGTATGCATTCGAAATCTGTAAGTACTTAATATTGTCACAATGAGCAGATATCAGTGTGAGTGTTTGCATATTTTCCCATGCAATACCCTGTATTTATTATATAGCACATCCAATAAAATTAAGTTTTTTTAACATCTATATATGAGACACTGTGATAAGCACTAGGGATATGGAGATGATAAAATACTGTTTTTCTCTTAAAGAATTTACATACTCCCTAACAAATCCTCTACCTTAACCACTAACAATAAATACACCATAATAAATATGGTACAGGATTGACTTTCAACAATCAGTTCTACTATATCTTCTTAAAGGGAAAAATAGTTTTTAAGCTTTTTATCTCTTTTTTGTTCTCCACGTGCAAGCCTTTGACAAGACAAAATAATCTTCTTACATCTGATCTAAGTATCTCCTATATAGGAAGTGTTGTAATATTAGAGTCCTGTTGTCCAAAAATACATCATGCAATTGAGCATCTATGTCCTTCTACTCTATGAAATGGAGTCCCAATTTATTTAGCTAAATATGGTGACATCTACAGAGATGTACTAATTGTTAAGTGGCTAGATCAGAGTTCTCTGCAGTAGGTAGTCTGCATAGGCTGGCTTTATTTGAAATGCTAATTATCTTAGAGCAGATTTTTTTTTCCTGTATTATATTTTAGGACACATGGTTTGTACAGTTTGTTGAAATCCATGTAGTGATAAGCCATTTAGTGGTGAGAGAACTATTTGTGTAACATATACTGTTTTTCACACAAATCTACTAGGTCTAACAAAGTGACACTTTCTTTCCTTAGATATAACTACTCTGTAGGGAGCTAACTCATCAAACTGGGTCTAATTAGAACAAGAGTTGGGTATCCTTGCAGTTAGTTCTGTTCAAAGAGTAATATGACCAACTGGTTGACTAAATTTGGCTTAGGCAAAAATCTACCAGAATGTAGAAACATTACTACATTCATGACGATTGGGTACTTTTAAAAACATACTTAGCCTGTTGTTTTTTTAGCCCCATCCCCCCAAATAAAAGCATTAAGACATTTTCAGAATCATGTAGGCAAAACTATAAAACTAGAATTTAACACAGGAGAAAATCCAGATGACTTGGGTTTGGCAATGACTTTTTTCTTTTAAGATTTTATTTATTTTTATTATTTTTTAAGTTGATTTATTTATTTTGAGAGAGAGAGAGGGCATGAGCAGGAGAGGGGCAAAGAGAGGAAGAGAAAATCTTAAGTAGGCTCTGCACTGTCAGTTGCAGAGCCTGTCATGGGGCTTGATCCCACTAACTGCAAGATCATGACCTGAGCTGAAACCTAGAGTCGGATGCTACCCAGGTGCCCCTTATTATTATTTTTTTTTTACATAAACTCTACACCCAATGTGAGACTTGAACTCACAACCCCAAGATCAAGAGTCTCATGCTCTACTGACTGAGCCAGCCTAGTGCCCCTTGGTGATGACTTTTTAGATACAACAGTAGAGGCATGATGCATGAAAGAAAGAATTGATAATCTCGATTTCATTAAAATTAAAGGCATCTTCTCTGTGAAAGACACTGTTAGGAAAATGAGAGGACAGTCCATAGACTGGGAGAAAATATTTGCAAAAGACATATCTGATAAAGACTGTTACCCAACTCTGTGCTGACAGCTCAGAGCCCAGAGCCTGCTTCAGATTCTGTGTCTCCACCCCTCTCTGCCCCTTCCATGCTCATGCTCTCAACAATAAATAAAAAACGTTTAAAAAAAAGCTGTTACCCAAAATATACAAAGAACTCCTAAAAATCAATAGTAAAAAAACAAATAAGCAGACTTTAAAAAAAAAAAAGGCAGCTACCTCACCAAACAGATAAACTGATGATAAATAAGCATATGAAAAGATGCTTCACATCATATATCATCAGGGAAATGCAAATTACAACAATGAGATATTACTACACACCTATTAGAATGGCCAAAATCCAGAACACTAATGACTACAAATACTGGCAAAGATGTGAAACAACAGAAATTCTCATTCATTGCTGGTGGGAATGCAAAATGGTACAACAATTTTTGGGAGATAGTTTGGTGGTTTCTGGCCAAACAAACATACTCTTTCCATAAAATCCAACAATTGTGCTCTTTGGTATTTACCTATAGTAGTTTAAAACTTAGGTCCACACAAAACCTATACACAGATGTCTTGAGAAGTTTTATTAATAATAATCAAAACCTGGAAGCAATCAAGACATCTTTCAGGAGGTGAATGGATGGATAGACTGTGGTACATTCAGACAATGGAATATTATTCAACAATAAAAAGAAATGAGCTATCAAACCATGAAAAGACAAAGAAGAATCTTAAATGCCTATCAGAGAGTGAAAGAAACCAATCTGGGAAGGCTATATACTATATGATTTCAACTATCTGACATTCTAGAGAGGCAAAGTACAGGGAATTTTTAGGGCAGTGGAACTATTCTGTATGATAATATAATGGTAGACACATATCATTATACATTTGTCAAAACCCATAGAAGTTACATCACTGAGAGTGAACCCTAATGCAGACTATTTACTCTGAGTGATAACGAAGAAGTGTTAATGTAGGTTCACTGATTGTAACAAATACACTTCTCTGGTTCCAGAGATTGACAGTGAAGGAGGCTGTGCCTGGATGGGGGTAAGCAATATATAGGAACCTCTGTACTTTCTAGTCAATTTTGTTATAAACCCAAAATTGCTGTAAAAATTAAAAAAAATTTTTTGAGTCGTTTGGGAAGATCATCATCATGTTAACAGAGTGAAATTTCAAGGTACTTATGAAAGGCATAAGATCTATCATAAATGCTCTATTCATTCAAAATCTAGCTTCCTTGGTTTGTAATGCAGGAATCCAGGACGTAGAAAACAACCCTCATTAAAGAGGAACCCAATGAATCAAAATATTTTGTTGCAGCCAACATGGGAGGTGTTTATTTTCAAGCTAGCCTTTTGAGGTAACAACTATTTTCTCTATTAACAACTAGTTACTTTCACAGTGACCCAGCACAACGCCTTATAATATGCTGTTATTCAAATTTTTTAGAAGATATTTAAGAAACGGAGAAATTGTGTTAAAGTTTATAGAAGGCAGAAGAGCCTTGACTTAGCTAGGATTTAAACTTTCACACGTGGTTCCTCCAAAGAGCCTTTGACTCAGCCCTCCCAGTGAGCCTGAGGAAGGGTTACTTGTGTGCATGGTCAACAGTCTCTTATTCCTTTAGTTGATTCCTGCTTTGCCTACTTTGCCTATCCTGAGAGTATGTGAAAGCAACTTGCCTTTTCTTTAGTAATTTTGCTAAGGGTGGCAGCATGGAGAGCTGCTTATTTGGGGGATGAGTGTTTATGATTTTAGATCTTTTCTCTGTACTGTTCAAGCAGTGAACAGACTCTTAACAAATCTCCAAAATAAACTCATTTACCAAGGCTTTCTCATATTTGTCATTTTTGAAAGACTGAACAAACATCAGTAAAAGAAGCAATCCAAATTCTCATGCCAAATATGTGTATGCCCAAGACCAGGATTTCTTCATGTTTAAATGTGGATTTGGAGCCTCAAGCGCTAGGTATTTTTAATTTTCTTTCTAACCTATTTTTGTTTCTCCTCCTTCACTTGCTCCAGTTTTGATGGACCTTAAAGGTAGGGCTGCTTCCACTTACAAAAAGATGTGCTCTAGCAGACGTAAGGCTGGGCTACCTTCTATTTTATTTGGAAGAGAACTTGATTCCAGGCCAATGAATTACTAATTGTGGCTCAGAGAGTGCTATCCAGATGAGTGTAGGTTGGTCCAAAACACAAAAGGACCCAACTGGTCTAAAGTCTGAATGACAGCCTCAGAGAGAATTAGAGAAAGGTTGGAGGGGATTATTTCTGTTGCTGGAAACACATCTATAGTAACTGTTGAACTAGGCTAAACTGAGCAAGAAGGAAGGACAGAGTCCATCTTTGGTTTCTTCTCCACACTCTTTCCACGTTTTTTTTTTTTCTTTTAAGAAAAAGCAATATAAGGATTTGAACTCAATTGTTTTCACTGTAACATTTTATTAATGGAGATACATGGTTGACCATCAAGTTCATGCCTGCTTCCCTAACATCCCCTTATCTATGTGCATTTCACGGTTTCCTCCTCCTCTCCCCAGTTTTTGGACTCTGTAATTTCTCTTTCTATTTCCATCTCTCTTTCCAACCTTTAATGTCATTTTCTTTGTATAAAACCCAAACACTTTCAGAGGCCAGAAAAGCCATCTAAATATGTTAAGTGATGGGGTAGTGCATCAAAGACTTGTGAAGACTCAACAAACTGAATGCACGACCTATCTAAAGGTGGTCAAATTCTAATGTGAATTTATTGACTAATAAACAAAATCTGAGTGTCAGGTCCCCCCACTGGTCATCACTTTGCAGCTCTGCTCTATTTCATTCATATCTGTAAGGGTGTTTATAATCTTCAAATTCTGGTTCTACCTTACTTTGCCAATTCAAAAATTTATTTGTAAATTATGTATAATTACTTATAATTAATTAATTAATCAAATGTATTAATTCAACTTAATCTCTCTGTACCTTAGTTTCCTCATCTGAAAAATGGGATAATCAAGGTACTAATCAGGGTACTTACCCATTGAGATGTCATGAAAATTACATGATTACTTATTTTTTAAAAAAACTGTTTAACATTTATTCATTTTTTGAGAAAAAGAGAGAGTGAGTGGGGAGGGGCAGAGAGACATACACACACACACAGAATCGGAAGCATACTCCAGGCTCTGAGCTGTCAACATAAAGCCTGATGCGGGGCTAGAACTCATGAACCGTGAGATCATGACCTGAGCCGAAGTTGGCCACTTAACCGACTGAGCCACCCAGGCATCCCATGAGTGAGTACTTATAAAGCACTAAGAATAGTACCTAGGACACAGATGTACTATATAAATGTTTTAAAAATAAATACTAGATTTTATTACGGCCATGAAATCTGACCAAACCTTTTCCTGAATTTCACTTTCTTGCCTGCCTCCATTCCTCCTTCACTTCTGTGTTCCTGAGGAAAATGCTTATAAGGAATCAACAAGAAGACACATTATGATTTGATTGACTCACCAATGATTGGTTATCTGGTTGAAACATGCTGCCTAGGCTTGAGACCTACACAATTTCCTCCTACTCTTCCTTAAGCATGAGTTTAAATCTTCGTAGCTTATTAGCGGAATCAGATGTTAGAGCTTCAAAGGAAGTCAGCATGATCTTTGTATTGTAATATATTTTCACATAATCTACAAAAGTATGAAACTTTATAAACAGTCCTTTTCCTTACTGACTCCCCACTCCTCACCCCCTTGCCTCAACACATTTCCCCAGGCATAGAGAAGCATTCATATCCTTGTGGGCATTTTGGGGTGATGTGACTACAGGAAAATTGAAGGAACATTTAGTTTGAATTTCTGGGAATGTATTTATGAGGTTTGTAGTCACCTCTTTGTATAGTTCAATTATAGCTAACTGTTCCATGATAAAGGGGCTTCTGAGAATGCTTCTAGTGCTTTTCAATTCAACTTAAAAATTTTTTTAATGTTTTATTTCTGAGACAGAGAGAGAGAGAGAGAGAGAGAGAGAGCGCGGGGGAGGAGCAGAGAGAGAGGGAGACACAGCATCGGAAGCAGGCTCCAGGCTCCAAGCTGTCAGCACAGAGCTCAATGCGGGGCTCAAAACTCTTGAACCAGGAGATCATGACCTGAACCGAAGTTGAATCCTTAACCGACTGAGCCACCCATGTGCCCCTCAATTCAATTTTTAAATGTTTGCAAGAATATTTAAGACTTGTCACTGCACAAGAACACTTAAAATGTCCTGAAGTCTTACAGTCATATTTGGAAGAACTTGAAAAAGATTTTTTTAATTGGCAACAATCCTAAGAACATACATGTCATTATAAACAATTCATTGTAAATTTAATATATTATGTAAATATACAAAAACTTTTTCATAAAAAGTGTTTGAATCCTCTTTTTCTCTTTTAGGACCCAAACTAATTACCGAATAATACTGTCATTAATTTTGTTGTTCAAATTGTACCACATTGTATTTAGTTGTCATGTCTCCCTATTGTCCTCTGGTCTGTGATAATTTGCCTTTCCTCATTTTTCATGACCATGACAATTTTGAGAGATACTATTTAGGTATTCCAATGTGTGATTTTTTCAAACGCTACACGAAGCAATTAACTTAATTCTGACACTATCTACCTGAAGATAGCCTCAAATCCCACAGGTTAAGAGCTCAGTCTGACAAGACTTTGCCCACCCCTCATCCCACTTTGGATGCCACCTGAAGTCCAAGTTGTCACAGGTGCTTCTGACCCATGAACTATAAAGCAGTCGTTCCCATAACCCCCCTCCTTCAGTTTGATTAATTTCCTAGAGCAGCTCAGAGAACTCAGAGAAAAATTTTACTTACTAGATTACCAGTTTATTATAAAAGTACATGATTCAGGAACCACCAGATGGAAGAGATGTGTATGACTAGGTATGGGGAAAGGGCTCAGAGTTTCCATGCTCTCAAGCCATCTTCTCTGCATCCTCTTATGTTCACCAACCTGGTAGCTCCTGACCTCATCCTTTTGGGCTTTTGTGGAGGCTTCATTATATAGGAATGAGTCATTAACTCATTGGTATTGGCAACTGATTCAACTTCCAGACCCGTTCCCCTCTCCAGGGACTAGGGAGGTGGAACTGAAAGTTCCAACCCTGTAATCAGCTAATCTTTCTGGTGACCAGACCCATCCCAAGTTTATCTAGGGACCCACCCTAATTATCTTCTTAGTATAAACTCAAGTGTGCTTGACAGGGACAACTAATGAATGACCAAAAGGCATTCTTATCACTGAGAAAATTCCAAGGGGTTTGGGAACTCTGTGCCAGAAATGAAGGACAAAGACATATATATTTCTTACTACACCTCAGTTTTTTTTCTCCACTTTTTTTTTTTAA
The DNA here is from genome assembly GCF_018350195.1 of Panthera tigris. Classification (NCBI taxonomy): domain Eukaryota; kingdom Metazoa; phylum Chordata; class Mammalia; order Carnivora; family Felidae; genus Panthera; species Panthera tigris. The sequence goes on from NC_056667.1 coordinate 80,964,776, forward strand.
TGATTAGATTAGGGTTATAGGTTTGGGGGAGAATACTGAAGAGGTGAAATATCCTTCTCATCATATATATTCATAAGTAATGGATGTTCCCACAACACCACTGGCTACCTTTGATCATCACTTGGTTGAGGCAGTGTTTCCCAGGGTATTTTTTTATTACTAAGTTTTTCCTTACTAAAGCACTAATCTTTTGGAAGTGAATCACTGTGTCTAGTCCACTCTAAA